>NW_007734146.1:76188-80358 GCF_000696425.1 Galeopterus variegatus | reverse complement strand
TTTTTTTTTTTTTTTTTTTTTTTTTTTTTGTGGCTGGTCACAGGGATCAAACCCTGTACATTGGTAACATCAGCACCACTGCCTTGTTAGCTTTAACTATTCTTACACAGCTCTCAATTTCTAACACACGTCCTCAGAGCAGCCTTCCCTGAATTTCAGACCAGGTCATGTCCCTGGTATGTGCTCTTCTAATATCACATATTTCTCTTTTTTTGCAATATTTTCCACAATTTTAATTAATAATTAATTTTGAAAGTAGTTGTGTAGTTCTAGATATAACCTTTGTATAGTTCTAGATGTGGTCAGGGACTATGGCTGTCTCATTTGCTGATTAATTCCAGGTCCTAGCAGAGCACCTTACACATCATGGGCCACTGATAAATATTTACTGAAGGAATCAGCAAGTAATTGAATGAGATTTTGGGGGGAATCTTGAGCATAGTTTCTGACTCCGCTAAGTTTCTTCATGGAAACAGGGTTATGAGGTGTCCACATTGGGAAATATAAATTCCTCTTCTGTTCCTGTTTTGGACTGCACAGATTTGTGCAATGTGGGCAGTGTGGCTCTGTAGTACCTTATACTCAGGGTGCAACCTGAGAATGATATCTGTAAAATGTCTCCTCCAGAATGACTACTGCCTGAGGCTGTGGAGGCTCTCTGCCCATGGACAAGGAGAGACTTAATAGACCTCCAAGGATTTTGATAGGAAAAGGTAATTATTTCCTAAGCTGAGCGCTGCCTGGGAGACTCTTCCTCTGTCCCCAGGAGCCCTTTCCTCTGTGCCTGTTTCTAGTCTCCCACCGTCCAGCATCTTCAACGTCAGATGCAGGCTGGTCTCTTGCTGCCTCCCTGGAGTTTTGTTGTTGGACAATTTCCTGTTCATGGATCCTCGTGAGGTTATGCTGAAATTTCATTCCCAGTGTCATCGGGAGTAAAACTAACCAAATTGAACTCCAGAGAATGTGCTTTAATACATAAGGACTCTGCTAAGTAATTGCTATGTTGATCAGAGGAGGAAATCATTCACTATAAAACTCATGTCGTAGGACAACTCATTTCCAAGCAAGATTATAATAGGAATCACCTAAACAGAATTAAACTTTTATAGATTTTTAGAAAAGAACCCATTCATTCATCAGACTAAAAGAAAACTTCATTTTGCTTAACTAAAAGGTCAGAACTTTTTGATGTGCCAATTACTCAGGAAATATGTTATGCACATGTTCACCAGAACTTAATGGATGACTTCAGTTATAAAAAGCTCAGCCACGTGGAGAATCCTGCACAATGGTCCCTAGAGGAAAGCCCTTCTTGCTACTCACTCTATAGTCAGAGGTTACATCTAGCCACCCAATTCTTTTGAATGATTTCTAAAAAGGAGAGGCCATTAGTTCAAATGTGCCATTTTCACCTGTCAAAGGGCAACTTACAAATGAATATTACACTCTAGGAAGTAGAGCTCTCCTCAGAAAAAAGTGATGGTAATTGGACTTTACATATGTTTCCTTTTGAGATATAGACCACAGAATTTGTTTATGACTATCTTTAGCACCAACAGGAAGCTTACAAGGAAATGGAGGGGAATAGAGTTAAGATGTTATAAAACTTATGGGAAATATGTTCCAAACGATTCAGTGGCTTTAAAAAGTCCATTTTTAAAACATGAGAATGATGCAGCATAGGGTTGTTTTTCAGTAGCAGGGAGGGGCATCGCTGTGCAATCATATTTTCTGGCCAGTGACCAGCTGCTCATTATTTGTCAGAAGAATAGCTGAGTGGGACCAAGGCTGCCATCTCTGGCTGTGGAAAAAATGATTCTCTATGAGAAATGTACTAGTTGCAGAAAAGTCAAACCAAGAAGGCTGACTCCTCAGTAGCACCCTATTCCTAATCTTAACCTCAACAGTAACTTTAGTTTTTAAACAAGGTAGTTTATATGAGTCATCTAAGGAGACAGGCAAGTGTTTAAAGGTGTGCTTTCAAACATTAGCATCACCCCTTAAGGGAGTACCAAGCGCCCTTCACTTCTCTTATTTCCTCTAAGTCTCACATCAGCACCATAAGTCTCCCTATCAGTCAGAATAGGCCAGGTTATATTGCTGCAACAAAAAAGCCTAAAATCACCTGGCATTGGTTTAGGGATTGCTAGTGGGTGGTGAGAAAACCATTACCTGAAGCAGGAAGAATGTTTTTTTTTCCCTTCCCCATGGGAACAGGCAGTTTTTGAGATGGTGGCTGATTCACCTGCTGGGCTCTCAGAGAGACGTGAGTAGCACCGCCCCCACTGACCTGCAGTGCAAATAAACTTTTGCTATTATAAGCCATAAAGATTTAGCAGCATCACCTGGCTTATCCTGACTAACATAATATCTAGTGTAGTTTTACAGATGAACATAAAAATGCTCGTACAGGTTAAATAGCTGGCCTAAGACAAGCCGAGGGCCAGGGAAACCATGTATGAGTTCTGTCAAACATGCCAGGCGGACTCCTCATTTGTGTCTGGGAGAGCCATGAAAGATCAATTTTTCCATCAACTTCTAAATCCTCATTCTAATGAAGTCATTCTGATCCCATCTGCCTCTGGAATCAACTTATTCTTCTGCAAAGAGAGCAACATAACTTTTTTTTTGGTTTAGTGTTGCAGGTAGGGTTGATCAACCATCCTGGTTTGCTTGGGACTGGGGGATTTCCTAGGATTTAAGATCATTGGTGGTAAAACCAGGAAGGTTCCAGGCAAAATGGGATGAGCTGGTCACCCTAATTGCTAGGGTGATATCTCCTAGCAACACTTAGGAGTTATGTGCCTAGATTACCACTGTACCTTGTAATTCTTTCCATTGTAATATTTACCAGATTGTATTGTAAATGACTCAGACTGTTCAGTGTCTATCTGCACACAAAACCCGGAACTCCTGAGACCAAGGACTATTTATTTTTCATTTTGTATTCCCAAGACTTTGTATGGTGCCTACCTCTTCAAAAGAGCACAATAAATATTTGTCGAATGGATGAATGAATACTGTTTCTTTGTTGTTTTTCATTCTGTAAACTGGCGTGATGTGGTTAACTTTTTCCCCTTTGAGGATCAATTCTACCTACATACGAACTTGACTATAAAGAAAGGTAGGAATCTTTCTTGACTGCAGCTAGAAGCTCACATACAGCTTTCAGCATGGCCCTTAGTATAAAATTACATAAACTCAGCACTGAGTTCAGCATAAACTGATTCCTTATTAGACTGACTGAATAATTGAATCTCCTTGTTTGGCATTTGTTTAAAGACAGAAGGTCACGGGACAAATGGTGGGTATTTGAGGCTGTGGAAACATATGTTATAAATTTGGTTTAGCTGTTTCTGGTAACTGGAATTATTGCAACTGAAGACCCAGGCTTTCCAAGTCTGCCTTCCACCCTTGGGAATGCATAACAACATGCCCTCCAAAACCAGAAGCAGGAAGAAATGTCTGTGGGCATGCCTCACTGATGAACTGCATTCATGCCCAGTTTTGGATAGCAGACAGTAGAGACTGCTGCAGAGAATCAGACCCAGGGTTCATCCAGTTGAATATTTTCACAACAGGCCTAAGACGTGTGCTGAGGAAGAGCTCGGTGGTTCTTGATTCCACTTACAGACTAACTTCTCATACGTCTTTGTTTTTATTAATCACCCATAGTGGGTCTGTCCTAACTGACTAAGCTTTCCTGGGAAGTGATTTAAATTCTATAAAGAGGCCCTGTGGGATAGTGGGAAGATCACTGAACTTATATTAAAGGGACTTTAAAAAATCCCCATCCTCAGTTTCTTCATCTGTCAAATGGGTTCATTATACTTACCTTTTTTTTTAAATCTCATGAGATAGCTTGTGAAGGTCAAAGGAGATTAAGTCAGTCAAAATAGTTTTAAAAAATCCCCATCCTCAGTTTCTTCATCTGTCAAATGGGTTCATTATACTTACCTTTTTTTTAAATCTCATGAGATAGCTTGTGAAGGTCAAAGGAGATTAAGTCAGTCAAAATAGGTCGAAGATTGTAAAAGGTAGAATGAATATAAGAATATATATTTTCTACCTCTATTAATTCGCCTGATTCTTTCCATTCTATAACAAAACTTGCCAAAGCTTGGCTTCTGCTTTAGGATTTCCTTTTATTTATCCCAATATTTTCTTTGT
>NW_007734146.1:49706-76149 GCF_000696425.1 Galeopterus variegatus | reverse complement strand
TTTTTTTTAAATCTCATGAGATAGCTTGTGAAGGTCAAAGGAGATTAAGTCAGTCAAAATAGGTCGAAGATTGTAAAAGGTAGAATGAATATAAGAATATATATTTTCTACCTCTATTAATTCGCCTGATTCTTTCCATTCTATAACAAAACTTGCCAAAGCTTGGCTTCTGCTTTAGGATTTCCTTTTATTTATCCCAATATTTTCTTTGTCACAGGAAGGGCATAAACATTTGCTGTGTGCCTTGAATGTGCACTGTCCTCATCACAGACTTGTCATATAGGCACTGTTATCTTCATTTAACATGTAAGTACTAGTTAGTAGTGGTTCAGCATGTTGTCCAAGGTCATGCAGCTACATCTGAGGTTGGAGCTCAAGAGTGCCTATCTCATAGGCCATGCCTTTCACATTCACCCGTCTACCTTTCCAGTTTTAAAGCGTTCCTTTACATTTTTTTTGTATCTTGGTTTGGTGAAAAAGTTCACCTTGGGCTTGATCACAACACTTTTTTTCCTTCTAGATTTTCTTGATTTTGATCACGTGCCCTGACCTTTTGTTACTCCAGACTGAAATGTCCTACAGCTCATTCTGGCAGTCTTCTCCATTTCCTAGGTCTTTGTACTTGATTTTATTTGGAACTTTCTTGAGATATAACAGCTAAAGCTGCATGAAATATTCTATGCAGGTGCTCCAGGGTTAGGTACCAGGGCAGGATAATGTTTTCAGACGTATTGCTAATACTCATCATGATGCCTGGGTCACAGGAGCTCTTTTGGCTGAAGTAGGACATTTCCAATGGAACAGCCTCTGTCTACAGCCAGTGACCACATGGCCAGCCTTTAGGGAACACAGTGTCTTGAGGTCTCTAAAATCCATTCATTTATTTATTCAAATATTTAAAAATACTTGTGCCAATCTCTATTCTAGTTGCTGTGAATAGGGTGGAATAAAACACTCCAAGTCCCTGGCTTCATGGAGCATACTGAGTAGTGTGGAGAGAGAGCTGATAAATACAAAGTGCGTGTTATGTCAGGTGGTAAGTGCTAGGCAGAAAAATAGAGCTGGGTAATGGGAATAAAGGAATACTAGGAAGAGGATTTGCCTTTTACATAGGTTGGTTAGGGACCTCTCTGATAAGGTGACACTTGAGCACTTCACTTCAAGGTGAAACTTGAAGGAAGCAAAAGTTATCTCAGGGAAGAGCTTAACAGGCAGAAGCAATGACAAGAAGGAAGGCTGTGGGGAAGCTACTTGCCATGTCTGAGGTATGCCAGTAGCTGGAGCAAAGTGAGAGCAGAGGGGATTGAGGGAGAGGAGGTAAGAGGTAAGGTTAGGATGTCAAGGTCAAGGAGATGCAGATCATGCATGGTCTTGTAAATTATAGTTAGGACTATGGGTTTTATTCTGCGTGAAATAGGCAGCCATTGGAGTATTATAAGCAAAGAACTGGCCTGATTGGACTTAACATTTGAAGAACCCACTCTGACTTCTTATAAGGGATAGACTGTAGGAAAGAAATGGTGGAGGCAGGGAGGCCAGTTGGACCACTATTATAATAATCCAGGTGAGAGATGGTGGTGGCTTGGATCAGGGTAAAGGTGGAGGTAAGGGCAAAATATAGCTGGAGCCTGGAAATAGACTAGATATGAGAGAAAGAGAAGAGTTAATAGTGACTCCAACGTTTCCAGCTTGAGAAACTGGAAGAATTGGATGGATAGAAAGGCCTTGTATTGAGACAAGAAATACTGTGAGAGGCATGTTGTGTGTGTATATGTGTGCATGTGTGTATGTTTGTAGTTTGAGAGTGACTCCAACGTTTCCAGCTTGAGAAACTGGAAGAATTGGATGGATAGACAGGCCTTGTATTGAGACAAGAGATACTGTGAGAGGCATGTTGTGTGTGTATATGTGTGCATGTGTGTATGTTTGTAGTTTGAGATACATCCAAGTAAGAGCATCAAATAGGCAGCTAAATATGAGTATGGAGTGTTTAGGGGAGAGGGTGGGACTGGAGTTATATATTTGGGATCTTAAGAGTCCTGGGTTAATTGAGATCAGCTAGACAGATAAATAAATAGGTAGAAAAAGAGGTCAGAAGACTGAACTCTGGAGCACTCCAACACAACATTGAGAGCTTGGGGAGATAAATGGAACCAGCAAAGAAGCATAGTTGCTTAGAAAGCTGTTTTGGTGGTTGCATGGCAGCAGCTACTGTAAATAGTGGGCCTAGATATTGGAGGTCTGCTTCCAAAGTGGGGAACACAGAGAATATTTATTCTTGAGCATGTTGCCACTAAACAGGGTCATCATGAAACCACAAAAAAGGACTCTTTTCTTTTAAAAAAATCTGCAGAAGATTAGCCAGTCACTCCAGGATAGAAAATTAGGTTAAATCTGTTCAGATTAGGGAAATTTGCTTAACTGAGTAGAAAGCAAGGGGATCATATAGTGCTGGTAATATAAGCAAATGATAGAAACAAGGTTCTAGAAACTTTTGATACCATGGATATGTAAGTCATTACCATTTAAATTTATAGTCCACAAGATTAAACTTATATCAGAATGAATATTAACAAAATCACGTATACAATACATATAAATAGAGTTTGGTCTTTGGAACTCTATTTTTTNCTTGAGCATGTTGCCACTAAACAGGGTCATCATGAAACCACAAAAAAGGACTCTTTTCTTTTAAAAAAATCTGCAGAAGATTAGCCAGTCACTCCAGGATAGAAAATTAGGTTAAATCTGTTCAGATTAGGGAAATTTGCTTAACTGAGTAGAAAGCAAGGGGATCATATAGTGCTGGTAATATAAGCAAATGATAGAAACAAGGTTCTAGAAACTTTTGATACCATGGATATGTAAGTCATTACCATTTAAATTTATAGTCCACAAGATTAAACTTATATCAGAATGAATATTAACAAAATCACGTATACAATACATATAAACAGAGTTTGGTCTTTGGAACTCTATTTTTTCTGATTGCAATTGGTGTTTAGTTTTCTAGGTCACCCCACAGAAAGCTTACTTAACCCATGATATATCTCAAGTGTGGGTCCAATTTTTCAATTTTCAGTTTTTAGTCAAGTTGTTCAGAGTTGTCTTCAATTGCAGTTCTAGACAGCATAACCACCTCCCCTGATAGAAGATAACCAAAGCCATGTATGCAAGAGGGGTGAAATATTAACAAGTTTTGAAAAGGCCTAGTTTCCTTTTATCCTGTGAACTCCTGCACACATATCCTCCCTCCCACCTACTGCCCCATCCCAAATCTGGCCAGTTAGAGGTAGTTCTCTAGTTTTCAAGGGAAAGTGGAGTCAGAGAACAAAGATGTCAAATTCTCGATCCTCTCATGAGACAGAGAGGTTAAAAAGAATAACAGCATAGATGTAAGGCTTCCCTGGGCTGGGTCATAGGGAGCAGAATTGGAGAGGCTGAGACACCGATGGGGAGCTGAGAAGGAACTCTACCCTGCACCCCTACCTCATTATTTCTGAAGACGTGAGTTGGGGAAATGTGATTTCTCCAAACATTATATACGCTCAGGTTCTAGAAAGAGCTCACTGTTTCTTCTGGCTCAGTTTCACAAGAGAGGCTCTGGAATGGGTCTGTCACCAGTGAAACCATCAAGATGTCTAGTTGGGCCATTGTGCAAGGGAGAGATTGGGGGCCTTGGTGGAAGAAACACAGTGGTTTGGAGCCTTCTCTGCGGAGCACTGTCTTTAGGAAGAGTGCTCTTCTCTCTCCCCGGTCATGTGGCATGGGCTTAGGCTACCCCTTGGCAGGTCTAGGAGGATCAGCTGGACATCCTTTCGGATGTCTTCATCCTTTCATATTTTTGGGGAGGAGTCTTCTTTGTGCCAACAAATGTAGATTGAGCACCTGCTTCGTTGTGCTCCAATACTATCTCTATTATGGGACTTACCTAACTGCACTATCTACTTGTCTGTCTCCCCTACTAGACTATGTGCCTTTTGAGAACAAAGACTGAGTTTCAGTGTCTTTATATACCACCCCCGGATGGTACCTGGGTCATGATAGGCAAGCAATAATTATTTGTTACATTATAAAGGAAAATAAACTCACTCTCTATTCCGTGAGTGTTCTTGTATTAGTCCGTTTCCATTGCTTATAACAAAATACTTGGAACTGAGTGATTTATAAAGAAAAATGAAATTTATTCCTTACGGTTTCTGAGGCTGGTAAGTCCAAAGTCCATCTGGTGGTGGCAACAGCGACCCAGGGGCCTCACATTGCAAGAAGGTAAAAGCAGAGAGAGCAGAGAGACAGACTCTCTTCTTTTAAAGCCCTCAGTACCATGCCCCTGACCACCATTATTAATCCATTTACTAGAGCATAGTCCGACAATCTAATCATCTCTTCCAGGCTCCACCTTTCAGTTACCATAATAGGATTTCCCACCTCTTAACAGTCACAGTGGGAGCTAAGTTTCTAAAACTTGGGGGATAATTCAAGCCTGAGTTTTGGTGTACATAATTCAATCCACTATGGTTCTATTTTCTGGTAGAGTAGCTGGCGTAAGTAAAGGAAGTGACTTGGCCTAGGCCATAAAATCATTTCTGTCCACAGATAGTAAATAACAATAACTAACCACCTGCAGTGTGTCTTTCATCTTTACTCTATTTTCTTTTCTTCAAATAACAGATTGAGGCTTACTTTCTCCAGAAAGCCTTTGCTGGTTATCCATCTGACAATCTGTTAGCTAGTCCCCTTTTTCCTGAGACATTTCCTGTTATTACAGTGACTGTAGCTATAAGTACCTGTTCCTAGATTTTATAGTCAGTCCCCTCTTTTGGCCACATTGTGTTCTTAGAAATCATGTTTTTTATAAAATGGAACATTTTCTCCTCTAGTGACAATGTTGTAATTAAAATTAAGTGTTGACCAAATACTCAGTGTCAAATATCATGTCAAAAAAACAAAGCTACAACTACAATCCTCTAAAAATGTTAAAATGGTAAAATCATACCCCAAGTCTTGTGTAAAACAGTCATAGACACACATATTGGTTATAGAAGGATACCTGGAATTATGTAAAATGTATGTGACAACATAAAATTATACCCTACTGTATCATAAGTTTTTTCCTAAAACAATGTACACATCAAGATGAATATTTTCAACACATTAATGAACAACAATTTGTTCTGCTTTTAAATTATAAATGTAGTATTGGAGGATTATTTAGATATTTTAGATCTCTTTTTAAAGAAGTCAGTTCAAGCAAGTTTGCAGTTATGTTCCTTTTGCCCTTTGTAGGTGGTCCTCTCCAAAGCAGGGGCTTTCCAAGTAATTCAATTGGTCCAGTAGTTGCACCCAAATTGGTAGGTTCAAGGAACATTTCCTGTCATTTATGACAATGATGGTGTTTCTTTCCTCCTCTGAAAAGCTGGCCCAATATTTCTGATCTCCTTTTCCTTTTCTTTTTCTTTATTTAAGGCTAAAGGAATAGCTGCTCAGTGGAAGACCAAACCAGAGCTAGGAAAAGACATGAAATGGCCTTAAAGCACTCAGGCTCCACTTCCTTCTGTGAATGATTCTTCCTTGATGTAACATGCATTATAGAAGCAATAAAACAATTGCTGATTATGAGCTAACTCAAAAAAAAAAAAAAAAAAGGAACAACATGCATTATAGAAGCAATAAAACAATTGCTGATTATGAGCTAACTCAAAAAAAAAAAAAGGAATTTTAAAACATCTGTGACATGATTTCTAAGAGGTCTGTTTGTGTAAAATTCAGTAAAATGATTCAATCAACATTTATTGAAAGCCTACTGTGTACCAAGCCTGGAGTGGGGTTTAGGAGATACTCAGACAAAGGTGATACAGCTTTGCCTTGAAGGAGCCCCATGAGGTGTAGGCTAAGGAAACAGCACCTAAGTCTCGTCATGGGAACTTCCTATCGGAAGGTAGCAGATGTGGGTGACCTTCTCTGTGGTATTTTGGCCATGTGATCAATGGGTTTGTGATAGATGCTGATCTACGATAATGTCTGGTAAGAGGAAGGACATTGAGAAATGGTTATACAGTAAGTCTCTGTTTTCTAGAGAGATTTGACTATTGAAATTTGCTTCATGTTTAATTAAGAAAAATCTCATAATCCCATTGAAAACATAAATAGGATTATCATAATGTTGGGTAAAGGCTGACATTACAGGCAATCGGGAATCCAGTTAAGGAAATACAAGGGGGAGAGAGTAATGAGTAAATGAGCCTGTTAACCTAGAAGTGTGGAACATACTGAGTAACCATTCAAAGAGGAACCAGATTGGATAGTCCACCCAGATTTATATGGCTTAGCTAATGTTTTCTCTTGGAGTTTATAAGGGTATTTTCAGGAGACAACAAGTTACTAGTTCTATGAAAAGAATGTAAGTGTCCATGTGCATGGTAGTTTTCTGGGAGAAACAAATAATCTGTCAAAAATAAGACATGCAAGCAAAGAATTAGTGATGCAATTCAGATGTTAACGATTACATGGAATTTTGTTTGTCTGGAAAATTGTTGCTGTGTGGCAGATTTATTCACGTTTTTTTGACTTATAAAATAATCTCAAGTGACTTTTTGATAAGTAGATACAATCAGAAACAAGACCCCAAGGGTTTTCTTTTTCTCACGGGCTACATAGTTCTGTGTTTAAAATCATTACTCTGAGCTTTTTACATATATATATTTTTTGCACAGAATACATTTCTAAAAATAGGATATGACCTCAGCGGAAAATAAAGAAAAAACATGAGTTCCCTCTGTAAGAATAATGATCTAGAAGTCAAAATCTGTGCAAATAACCAAGAAGGAGGCCGGAGAGCTACCACCACCCTCATGTCTCCATTGCAATCTTTTCCTACCTTCTCTCCTGTCCTGTCTTTCCTCCCTCCAGCTCAGCCTTCACACCTCTCTCCAGGTTATTTGAACTGGAAAGACCTCTCCCTTACTGGAGCCCTTTGGTGGCTCCGTTTTGTGCTCAGTAATGGCCAAACTCTTTCTCATGGCACAAGAAGCCTCTGCAATCTGGCTTTTGAGGTTCATTTCCCACTGCTATGGATTGAATATCCCCCAAAACTCATAGAATTAAAAAAAATTTTTAATTTATTTTTTATTTTAATTTATCAATATACAACGTAGTTGATTTTCATGTCCCTTTAACAATTCCTTCTTTTTCCTCCTCCTTCCCCTGCCCCCATCAACATCAAAATTCATAGAATTTTGACCCACATTGTGACAGTGCTAGGAAGGTGAGAAATATGATTGTGGTATTTGAAAGGCAGGGCCTTTAAGAGGAGATTAGATTGTGAATATTGTGCCATCATGAGTGGATAGATCCATTCATGGAGTAGTGGGCATGGTTCTGATGGCTCCATAAGGACGGCAGTGAGAATGTTAGCTCTCTCTTGCCCATGCATTTTCTCTCACAATTTGATAGCCTGAGTTGCTATAGAGTCACCACCCAGAAGGAGGTCCTCCCCTGATGGGCCGCCTGGACTGTAGACTTCCTAACCTCCAAAACTGTAAGAAATAAATTTCATTTCTCTATAAATCACCCAGTTTCAGGTATTGTGGTATACACAACAGAAAACGGACTAACACACCCATCATTACCCAGCACACACCCTATGTTCTCATCACACTGCTCCCCTCGTGGAGCATGACGCAGGTATTGTGGTATACACAACAGAAAACGGACTAACACACCCATCATTACCCAGCACACACACCCTATGTTCTCATCACACTGCTCCCCTCGTGGAGCATGACGTACATGTATCTCCCACTTTTGCATAGAATATACTTTCTGCCTGGAAAGCAGCTCAAATGTCATCTTTTCTGAGGAATCTTCTAATTTCTTCAGGAAAAGGAGATGTATCTCTATGATATCACTTATCAAATTGCTTCATCCTTGTTGGTCAGAATGGAACTCTTTCTTTTCATGCCTCAGCTGCTGCTAAGATGTTTGAGGTTGACAAGATAGACACTAAGTACTGCCATAATCCAATGCGGGATGCTAGAGCACAGGTGCTGCGATTGCAGGGGAGGTGATTGAAGGCTGGTTTGGTGAGCTCATTATCTACTTCTGGGATATAAAAGAGCAGAAGAGTCAGAAGGGGAGGAGGGATGCTTTCTTCCAAGAGCGTTGACAACGTGAACTGAATGTTTCTCTCCCCCCACCCACAATGAAGGAATAGAGGGAGGGACTCCCTCTCTCTTCAAGTCAAGCAGGAGGGCTCCAACAGGACCATTCAAAAGAAAAACACAAGTCTCATGGGGTTCGAAGGGCAGAAGGATAGTCAGTGGTTCTGTGCCTGAGAGTACTGAGGGCAAAAGACGGGCTGGAGCCACGTGTCTGCTGGCAGAGCAGAG
Organism: Galeopterus variegatus; assembly: GCF_000696425.1. Classification (NCBI taxonomy): domain Eukaryota; kingdom Metazoa; phylum Chordata; class Mammalia; order Dermoptera; family Cynocephalidae; genus Galeopterus; species Galeopterus variegatus. Next base: position 67,762 of record NW_007734146.1, on the reverse strand, counting down.
GGAGACGGTTCTCCACTGTAAATAAGCTGCACTTTGATTCATCACAACTAGCAAAAGTGCATGAGCATTTCTCATTGACCAAATATGGGACTCAAGAGAGAATAAGAGCCTGGAGCCATTTTTGAGACCTTCCTAAGAAGATGTCCAGAAGAGAGAGAGAGAGAGAGAGAGCAATGCTCTGGTAGAGGAGGTGTGAATATGGATGGCTAGGGGCAAAGAGAGGAATCAAAAGCCAGCAGAGACGCACTACCTGTGTCAAGGGCCTACTGAGAAGACTCCAGTAGAGGTACCTCTGAGAATGCCAGAAGAGCACTTATGACAGGAAGAATCAGCTCTAACACCCTCCAGGGCCACAGAGACCCAATGTTCACAAGGGTTCTTGATAGGTAAGAAACCTCCTACTGTTTATCTCTGTCTTTCACCAGCGCCAGCCCTAGAGGAACCAGAGTGTTGGGAGGGGCCAAGAGGGGAGGAGAAGCACAAGGCAGGGAGATAGAGGAGAAATAGTGGCTCATGCCCCTTCCTCTCCACTGCCTTCCTTCCAGCCTGTGCTGGGGAGTTGCAAAGCTTTAACTTTGAGTAACATCTGGATTATTTTTTGTTTGTTTGTTTGCTTGTTTTTTTGGTGGCTGGCCAGTAACAGGTATCAAACCCTGGACATTGGTGCTATCAACACCATGCTCTAACCAACTGAGCTAAGTGGCCAGCCTGACATTTGGATTATTAAACTAAACTAAAATTAGACTGTTCTCATGACTAACAGAGACAGAGGGACTTTGCATAAGAGTATTCAAAAGAGTTTATGGAATCGGTCCAAGATTTTATCTACTTCCCATGTAGGGAAGATACAGTCCACAGAATGGGATTAGAGCACTAGCAGAGAGGAAGAGTAGAATCCCCACCCCTCACTCCAAACCCTCAGTTTGGAGACCTACTTGTTCAATGCACCAGTGATATTTGCTGATTTATTGCCCCTTTATACTTAGACCTTCTTGGAATAGAGATCATATATTATATTCATCTTTATAAATCTTAATGAAGCAGTACCTGCCACATAGTAAATGTTTGTTGAATGAATAAATGAACAAATTAATTGATAAATTGGGGTTCATACAGTGCAGTGATTTGCGGCCCAAAGTTGGGCTTTGCCGGTTATTAGTGGTGGGTTCTTTGGACAGTTGCTTAACCATATAAGACTTGATTTACTAACCTTTTAAAGCAGCAAGGAAAATAATACCTACCTCATCAACTTTATTTGAGGGTTAGAAGTGAGATAATGCATATAAAATGCTTAGCACAGTGTCTCGCACATAACGAATGTTCAGTAAATGAAAGTTGCAATGTTACTATTGCTGTTGTTAGACTTGGAGTTGCATGAATTAGTATTTACTGACCATTCCCCAAACCCAGCCGGGCCTAATGACCTTGATGCCTGGGTCTCTGCTCCACCTCCTCAAGGAGAAAACTTGGTTTTCTGCTGGGTCGAAGAGGGGCAGTTTTTTTGCTTCATTGGGTACTGAAGAGTTCTGCCTTGGGGCAAACTGCTCTTAGATGGCCACTCAACCAAGCCTTCTGTTTTCCGTCCCCCTGAGCCCTCACTTGCAGAAATATCTGGACCTCTCATTCCCAAGTCTTTCTGGGATTCTACAGCACAGGCCTGCCTAGTTCTTTGGCTTTAGTAAATCAGTTACCACTGACTTTCCAACTTCCAAGATTTTGTTGCTTTTGTCCCCTCTTTGTCCTTGTGTACTTACACATTAAACAAAATTCTTTTACCTTCATTTGGGCAGGCAGCAGAGGAAATTTGGGAAAAGCTATAATAAATATGATTGTGCAGTCTGCCATGTATAACTCGAAGTATGAATAACTCTTATAACAAAAAAATTGTTGCTGCAAAAAAGAATTTATTTGGAGATACAAAACGTACATGTCCATATTTTTATACACTTAAAATTGATAATACAAGGCAATATATGCTATTTTGCAAAATAAACCATGTAAAAAATAAATGCTTCAGAGTTTTGATAAAGTAGCAGTCATTAGGGGCTGAGGTTTGTTACAGAAGGCTTTACGGCAGAGGTGGCAATTTTTCCTGGGCTCTGAATAACAGGTAAAATTTAGTTTCCTTAAGAGTGGGAAATAGATGTCTAATTTATTTATTTATTAGCAATCATGTGTAATTCAAGGCATTATCTCTACTGTAGTAGCCATTGCTTTGAACTTCTCAGCATATTTTTTTCCTTGTTATCCTTCCTTTTCATAAGAGACGAATCCTCACTGGTCAAGAACAAAGCCAGCACAACAGACGGAAGCAGACCTTGGGGACAGAGAAAGCTGATGATAAGATCTGAACCCAATTCAGCTATTATCCAAAGCCAGAATGCCCCTGGACTTCCAACTTGTAAGAGCCAACAACTCACATTTTTTGCTTAAATTAGTTTTAGTTGGGTTTCAGTTATTTGCAGCAGAAAGAGTCCCGACTAATATGACAGACTAATGAGACTGTATATAACTCTGAATTTTAGAAGAATACCACAGAGGTGCCCATAGAGCACTGTTCTCTGCCCACAGAATGGGCAGTGCTAGAACTCAGTTTATAGTCTAACTTGAAATTACAACTTGCAAGTTGTTTCTCATTAAGCTTATTGGTGGTAGACAATTCTTATTCTTTGACTCAAGGCAGAATGAGATGAGACTGGTGTCTGCATTTTCCCTTTGGAGCTTGTTATTTTTCTCATAACAGATGAATTATTTGTAAGCAAAAATTAGAGATAAAAATCAATTCCCATCATGTTGAAAAAATGTGGTGAGCATGTCCCCAGAGTTTTGAGAGCTGCAGTGTAATTCATCTAGAGAGTGCTGCTGGAAGGCAGAGCCAACCAATTCCCCACAATTCAGGGTAAAGGGAACTGGTGCTTTTATGCTTACAGATCAGAAGTTTTTTGCTGCAGCAGCCAGGGCAAACATAGCAAATCTTAGACGAAATGGCAAATTACTTAATTATAGCTAATTAATAAATACGTACACACTATAGGTCTACTACTGTTTTCAGTGCTTTTTATGTATTACAACTAACTCAGAATTAAGTACTGTTATTGTCATCATTACCATTTGCTAGATGAGGAAACTGAGGCACAAACCTGTTAAGACAGGACAGTCACCCAGGCAGTGTGATGCTAGCACGACATGCTCTTAATTATTAACACTACACTGCTCTAGGTTATTAGTCAATTTACAGAAGTACCCTTTGTTGTTCGAGCAAGTCTCAGGTCTCCACTGACACAGCAAGATATTGAGGTTTGAGACAAGAGACAAAATACCCAGGTTACCAGGAAAAGGAGGGAGAAATCGATTTCTTCATGAAATGCATTCCTCCATTTGTTTTAGTGGTGACCACCTGAGTTTTTCTTGTGAGGTTTTAAATATTGTTACAAAAAAAAGACTCAATTATTATAAGATTTTCAAAGTTACCTATCTTTGTGATGTTGAAAGAGTTTCATCCATTCATCCAATTACTAAGACGGATTATGTTTATCACTGGCTTGTGATCTGCTCTCGCACCTCTACCCCCAACCCCTGTTTTGCTAACAGATCCTGCTTATATGCAGGCATCATGTGGAGATCTCTTGCTTTCAAGGATGGTGAGCGTGTGACGCCATTCTGAGAAATGAGATGGAAAGGGAAGTCCTTGTAATGGTCTACAAGGCCCTAAATGACCAGGCCCCTCCAATACCTCTGTGAGCCTACCCTTACCACCTGGTTCACTCTGCTTCAGCTGCACTGGCCTCCTTGCTGAGTCTTGAATATCCTAGAGCTGTCCTCCTTAGCACTGGTTATTCCCCCTGTCTGGAGCTTACCCTCAGATGGCTCCCTACCCCCTTTAAGACTTTGCTCAATTGTTCCCTTCTCATGAGGTCCCTGGCCGCTCTATTTAAATTTACATCCTGTTTCTATTACTACATTCACAGTCTGTCTACTCTGCTCTATTTTTTCTTTTTTCCATAGCACCAATAATTTCCTAACACACTATACAATTAACTTATTTATTACGTTTGTTTGTCATCTCTGCATCCCTGCTAGAATGTGTACTTTATGAGGGCAGGGGCCTTTGTCTTTTTTGTTAATTAATATATCTTATGTACCTAGAAAAATGTGCAACATGTAATTTTACAATTAAATATTTGTTGAATGAATAAACGAATGAATGAATGTTGGGGGGTTCTGGGAAATATTTTCCTCCTGATAAGAGGAAGAAAAGAAGAAACTCTGCTCCCTCTGCAGCCTATTTTCTTCCCTTGAGAGCTCTTGGGTGAGGACCTGATGTTTGAGCTGCTGCAACCCTCTCACCACTGAGGAAGAGCCTTAGAAAACCATAGCCCTGCCCTAGAGGGCTGCCTTTGCTGAACTGCTGAACCAACACCACCAAAATCCTGTCTCTAACTTCTTGCTTGTGAAGAAATTAAATCCTTCCTTTTAAGGCCACTATTAGTTAGGAGCACTCTTACTTGAAGCCAAAATCATCCCCAACAGATACAATAATTTATTAAGTCATTGTGGTATAATAAGAAAGACAATTGGTCTTTGTGCCCATTTCCTGGCACAGAGATCCTGAAACCCTTGGAATTTCCTGAGTGATAAGGGTGACAGGGGAATCTTTTGTTCTAATAAGGTGACTTTGGTAGGCCTATAGATAGTTTCAGGATGGGAGCTAGTCACCAGAAAAACCAAGTCTTGATTAGAAGCTTGGAACTTCCAGCCTGACCCCTGAACCTCACGCTCCCCATCATCAGGGGAGAGAGGCTGGAGATTGACTTAATTACCAATGGCTACAATCATGCTTACATAATTAACTCTTCATAGAAACCCCTAAATGATGGGGTTTAGTGAACACATGGAGCTGCCGGGAGGTCGGCATGCCCAGAGATAGCATGGAAGCTCTGCATCCTTCCCCTATACCTTGCTCTATGCAACTCTTCCATCTGGCTGTTCCTGAGTTGTATCTTTCGTAATAAGCTGCTAACAGTAAGTAAAGTGCTTTCCTGAGTTCTGTGAGTCATCCCAGTGAATTATTGAACCTAAGGAACAAGGGTGGGGGAGTCATGGGTACCCCTGAATTTGTAGTTAGCCTAGCAGGAATATGGGCAGCCTGGGTACTCCATTTGTGGCTGGCATCTGATGTGGGGAGCTCTTGTAAGACTGAGCCCTTAACCTGTGGTTTCTGATGCTAACTCCAGAAGTTCATGTCAGAACTGAATTGAATTGTTGGAAAAGACACCACATGTTTGGTGTCAGGAGGAGAAAAACTCCACTCAGTTAATGTCAGAAAACATGAGACATGTTAGAATGGCCTCTACCAAATAGGTGTTTTGAGAAGAGAAAAGAGAAAAGCGTGAGGGATGAGGAAACTTTGATCCCTGGCTGGCTACCTGGTCACCCGTGGCATGAAACTGTAGCTGTGCTGTCATCAGTTACTAAAAGTAAAAGTTACCAATGGAACTCAGAAATGGTGGTAGCCCTGACTTCCCAGGAGTTCGCTCATTGGATACATAAGAAAATGCAAAATAATACCAAGCATACTAAGCAAACAATCCCTTAGTTATTGTTATCTCTGGTGGTAGCCCTGACTTCCCAGGAGTTCGCTCATTGGATACATAAGAAAATGCAAAATAATGCCAAGCATACTAAGCAAACAATCCCTTAGTTATTGTTATCTCTAAGAGCTAAAGTGAAAATAAAAGTAAGTGCTGGGTTGGGCATTGATGGTGGACCAAGCTCAGGTTTTGGTCACTCTGAACTTCAGCTACTAGCCTCAAGGCTGCTCACAAAGGGAAAAATTACGTTGAGACAACAGAAAGTACTTCTAGGGTCTCTGGTCACCAAGAAGGTAGAGCACGTTGGGGAGACGCAAAACCAAGAGACTACTGAAACCAGTAGTACCGTGTGAAGGAGCTGTCTCATTTTGTGGGTTGGTATCCTCAGGTTCCTGAAGAACCTTTACTAGAATGGATCATGAGAGTGACTAATTTAGGGGCAGTGTCTTTGGCTTTGAAAGTTACAGAATGAGAGAGCATGTCTGGACTAATACAAGACCCACAGGTGCCTATGGAACAATCGCAGATGGCTATACATCATCCAGACACACAGGGGGTTATTCCCAAGGGAACAGCCAGCCAGGTTATCTGGATAAAAGCCACTGTAAGGTGTGCTTACTCTGAGAAGGGGAACTGTCCAATTCTCCTTATAAATGCCAGGTGGAGCGCTCCTGATGAAGCAGCTGATACGTTTTGTATGCAAACCATGGGAGACTGGCTTTATGATGACTGGAATATTCATCCATGCCTGTTACCCAGGCTGTGGTAAATGCCGTAAGAGGGTCCTCCTTACCTGGGTACCCCATGTAATCTTACTGCTGCAAAATTGAACAGCAGTCTGAGAAGACTTATCAGACTTACTATCTCAGCTACCCCACCTGGGTCTTACTGATACCAAGATCATTAAGATAATTACTAAGAAAACTGGGAGGGACAGAGGAGAGAATCAAGGGACTTGTCTCAGCAGGGTGCAAGTCTTTGGATAGCTATTGAGAAATGGCATAAATAAGTCTGACATTGATGGTGTTAAAACAAAGGTGTTGGTGCAGCACTGTCAAGGTTGGGTGGACCAATGGGATCCCCTATAGTCCCCCAGCATTAAAGGGCTCCAGACAAGTTCTCTCCATTTACCTCAGTTTGGTGGAATTAAAAAAGGCGAAGATTATGGTGAGAAACCCTACTTGGAATCGCCTGGGACAATGATTAGACAGATTAATCAAGATGAAGATTGCCAAGGGGCCAGCGTCTCCTGTAAATACATCAGTCAGTATAGTGGATAAGGGCCTGGGACAATTTAGGCAGTTTTATTCATTCGACACTGTGAGTACAGTGTCAATGTCTATGAGCTTTGTAATGTCTAGAACAATGTTTATCTAGAACAATGTTTAAACACTGGAAAAAAATATTGGTCCCCCAAATGTGAATAGAATACTGAACAAATTAAAATTAGCGAATGTTAACTGAATGCTACAGAAAATATAACTAATCACTGCAGCTCATGTGGTTATATTAAATTTTATTTCACATGGGATGTAAGTGCGTTGTAATATGTTTTAAAAATGATAGGTGGGGCTTACCAAAATCAGAATGCTTGAGGCCTACAAAGTGAATTAAATGTTAACTGAATTAAATGTCCCTCTCTGGAAAGATGTTTAAGATGTTATGAAACATTAAAGGGCAGCTAACTCAGGCTTGGAGGTTCAGAGACATCTTCCTGGAAGAGGTGACATCCAAGCTGAGACCTGAAAGATGAATGAGAACTAGCCAGGTAATGAAGAGGAGGGGGAGAAGGAGAGATTCTCGGCAGAGACAATAATGCAGGCAACTCAGCACCCAGGGTGGACTGGTGAAGAGTATTGCTCCCTGGCCCACCCTCGGGTGTCTGGCTTCTACCTGAACATGCATGACTTCAGGCAAGGGTAGACGAGAAGGGAAGACTTTTGTGTCAGCATCCAGCTGGGGCAGAAGGCAGAGTGGAATCCTGTATCTGTGCATGGATGCATTCATTTGTCCACTCATTCAATTCATTCTTCCACTGCTCATTGTGTGCCCACTATGTGCCAGGCACTATATTAGGGATACAGGGGGGAAAAAACAATAAAGGCAACTAACTTAAAATACATATTAAGTGCTTACTATGTGCCTGGCACAGTGCTGATATTTAACTGTAATATTTGAAGTAATATTTGTGATAAGTAGGCACTATTATTATTCCAGTTTATAGTAGAGGAAACTGAGGATTAGAGAGGTTAAGTGAATTGTCTATAATCACAGGTTATAAGTGAGGGGTTGAAAATTCAAACCAATTTGAGAGCACATATTAGGTGCCAGATACCCTTCTAGATCCTGGCAGCAATGAACAAAACAGGCAACATCTGTCCCTATGGAGCAAGCATTCTGATGCTCAGTTCCAGAAGTGGACCTGGGGCAGAGACACCTGACATATTCAGGGAACTAAAGACTCCTCCATTGCCAAAGGAATCTTGAGAATGTGCTGCCATAACTCATATTGGAGATATAGGTGAATCTCCATAGCGGGGGGGAGGTTGGTAGAACTGTTGGAATGCCAAGGTTGGCTCCCTGAGTCTGTCTTTGAGCTTTAGGAGCATTTGTACCACACTTTTAAAAAACCGATGAGAATTTATTTTTATTTTAAAATTTCTCTTACAAGTACCTCATCTGTTACAAGAGAAAAACAAGTTCCAAAGGGAAAAATGCACACATTGCTGTACTCTGTGTCTGAGAAAGCAAAGTGAATACTTATCTGCTGCCAATGTTTAATTAGGGTAGACAAGGGAGGTACCATTTAAAATTATATTTTTGCAAAAAGTCGCTGAAGGAAATGGACATGATACTGAGTGGTCAAAAATCTATGTCTCACGAATTTCTTTTTTTAAAAATACACTTGACCCGTTTTATAAGAAGAATACAAAGAAACAAGAGTGAGAGTTAAGTATCATTATAAAATGTTCTGTAGATTTAATAATGTTGTTCTTTAAAATTTGTCATTCCTGTTCTGCAGGGAGATAAGTTTTCACAATAGCGGACACAATTATTTTTGGTTCTTAATGAATATTCTTTAAATCATATTATCTCTTTTAGCTGAATTGCTGCAGTAAAAATATATCAGAAAATTAATATACTTTTATTTATATAATAATAATAATACCTTATAACTGCTGAGCTGATCATACTTACATGCTATTTCATTAAGTACTCCTAACTCTGAGATATAAATTATAGTCAATATCACTTTACATATGAGGAGATTATGGCTCTGGAATGTTATATGATTTTCCCAAGACACAAGTGGTGTAGTTAGGACTTGAATTTGGGAATTCTGACTACAGATCTTGAGCTTGGTAGGTATAGCAGTTAAGAGAATGGACTCTAGTGTCAGTTGGACCTGTGGTTGCTCCCCAGCTGTATCCTCACAAGTTACTTAACCTTTCAATCCTCAATGTTCTCTTCTGTAAAATGGGGATAATATTATCTACCTCATAGGTTTGTGGTGAGGATTAAATGAAATTATTATCAAATGTGAAGTGCTTACTTGGCACATAGTATATGTTCAATTAATGGTTGTTAGCATTATTGATAAAGAATAAAGGAGAAAATAAAAATAATGACTTAATAATGCCTTCTTATTTAGGTGGAAACAATAAAACAATGGTTCTCAATTGGAGGTGGTTTTGCCCTCCCCCTCCATGGGACATTTGGCAATCTCTGGAAACATTTTTGGTTATCACAACTGGGAAGGTTCTACAGGTGTCTAGTGGGTAGAGGCCAAGGACGATGCTAAACATCCTACAATGCACAGGACAGCCCCCATAACATAGAAGTATCTGGTCCAAATGTCAACAGTGCTGAGGTTGAGAAACCCTGCATTAAAACAAGCATCTATTGAGTATACTTTTAATGGGCAGTGAAAATATCACTTCTCCAAGCACAGGAGAATTTGAAAATAGGAGACAATATAGTATCTTTGCAAGTACAGAACACAAAAATAAGTTTAAGGAAATGACATAGCTTATGTTGGATATATGAATAGAATGATAACTTGGAGTTACTAGTTAGAAAGAAAATTTATCAGTTCTTTGTGGTTTCAACGGGAAAGTTTTCCAAACTGACAACTTATGGTTTGATTATTTTAAAAATAAATTTTTATAGGGTGGGACAGCTTAAATTCATAGTCAAAGTCCTTAGCTGACTTTCTATCATTTATTGAACATTTTTCAACAGCTAGGGCTTCAGTAACACCAGTAAGACATGGTTTAATGAAAAAAAAAAATAGGGATTTTTACCTAAGTAGAAAAAGAATATAATTAAGATTTATTAATATAAAGACCAAAATGCAGTATTCTCCTACTTAAAAACCAGGAGACTCAGTACTTTTCATGATGATCTTAGTCTCCCTTAATTTGAATACTTGAAAACTAATTATATTACAAAAATTTAATCACACAGAACAATTCACTTAGAGGTTATTGATCATGATGAACTAATTTCTTTAGATTTATGATCTGAATAATTTATTATTGTGCAACCCACCCCACATAAATGGCTTCTGCAAAGTAGTGCAGAAAAGCAATCTTTTGCCAACTTCTGTTCATGTTTGAAGAATTTCCTGTGTGTACGTCAAAAATCTGTCACCACAGGGCTTAGAGATGTAAGGTTATAAAATGCAATGACGTAGAGAGCATATATAAAGGAAGATTTCTTTTTTTAATGGAAAATATTAAAGATGCATTGTTGCAGTTAAAGCCAATGTCTTGCCACTGTGATCATGCCCTGAACAATGTTCTGGGAAGAACTTCAAAGGTGATGTCCACATAACCAACAAGGGGCAGGACATGTGCTTCTCTAATCCTACCAGAGTCAGCTTGCTGCCATGATTGCAGATGAGAACTAGGTGTGTCACTGAAAGAAGACAGGGTGAGAGAAGGGAGGAGGAATCATTGATTAATTCATTGCATATGTATTTACAGTCCTCCCTCGGTGTCCATGGAGGATAGCTTCCAGGAACCCCACGGATACCAAAATCTTTGGATGCTCAAGCCCCGATATAAAATGGCATAGTATTTGCATATAACCTACACACACCCTCCTGTCTGCTTTTTTATTTTTTGGTCGCCGGCAGGTGCCAGCATCCAAATCCTTGAACTTGGTGTTATAACACTGCTGCTCTAGCCAACTGAGTTAACTGGCCAGCCCTTTGTATACTTTAAATCATCTCTAGATTACTTGTAATATCAATACAATATAAATGTTATGTAAATAATTGTCATACTGTATTGTTTTCTTGTTCGTATTATTATTTTTTATTTACTTATTTTTTCAAATATTTTCAATCTGTGGTTGGTTGAATCCACAGATGCAGAATGGAGGGCTGAATGCATTTATTTATTTTTCTAATTTTTAAAATTATGGTATAATAACACAAAACTCAACATATATTTATTGATCAACTAATATGTGTCAGGCCCTGTGTTTGTACTGGCAACAGAAAAGCGAAGAAGGCAGAATAGAAGGAAAAGAGGACAGCTTGAGAAGGAAACACCTGCTCTCATGAAGTTTATAGACTGGTGTGGAAAAAACTTAATTTTTTAAACTGTTAATTAGACAAATTATTTCTTACAATGGTCATAAATACAACAACAAAAAGTACAGGGTATTATGAGAAAGAATAACTGGAGGAACTAATCTAACCTAGGGGGACAGAAGAGGTAGCTGGTAGGTACAGTCTTGCTGAGTGTAAAAGAAACAAATAAAAAAACCCCAACCCAACAAAACCCCCCATGAGAAGGAAACACCTGCTCTCATGAAGTTTATAGACTGGTGTGGAAAAAACTTAATTTTTTTAAACTGTTAATTAGACAAACTATTTCTTACAATGGCCATAAATACAACAACAAAAAGTACAGGGTATTATGAGAAAGAATAACTGGAGGAACTAATCTAACCCAGGGGGACAAAAGAGGTAGCTGGTAGGTATAGTCTTGCTGAGTGTAAAAGAAACAAATAAGAAAACCCCAACCCAACAACCCCCCCCCAAAAACAGAAGGCATGGCTTGCAGTTGATAAGCAGCACAATTCAGATATAAAATATTCCAAATTAAGTGGGAGGTCCTAGGCTTTTAAAAGACATGGACTTCTGTGACAGGTTTTGGTGATGTTCACTGTTAAGCTAATAGAACAAACCAGAGTTGACAGGATATGAAAAAGTCCCTATGGTCCTTAGTCACCGAGTGACTTCTGTGAAAAAGACAGGGTGAAGTTGGTGAGTGGGCTAAGAACTGGGAGAGAACTCCAGGTCTAGAAGACAGTTTGGAAGGAGTAAAGAGCAAGCGAGAGGTGAGCACAATGACGCGACAGTCTGAAGGGCACAGGAGCCCGCGGGGAAGAGTGGCGTCGGGGCCACAGGAAGTGAGGAGCCGAGGCGCAGCCGCAAGTGGCCCGGGCCCCGTCGGAGGGGCACGAACGGGCAGACGAGGGACGGGGGGCGATTACGTAAGTGTCGCTGCAGCTGCTGTCCCCGTCGGGGTTTCAGGCAGCTGGGAGCTTCTCTAACGAGGTGACCTGGCCCGCTGGGAGGTACATGTGGGGGACACGAGCAGAGAGAAGAAAGTGAATTAGAGGGTGGGGAACTGCTGTGGGGCTGTGTCTTGCCCTGGCTTGCTTTTGGGTGACAGAAGATAGCAGCTCTGATGCATATGAGAAAAGAAGTCCCATGGCCTCCCCACCCCTCCCCCGGCCTCCCATGATGAAATGATCTATAGGTGACCCTTGGTTGAGATAAATCTTCGTGTTTTAATAAGGCCAAAGGTTGAGTGGGAAATAGTGAAGAAGTTGTTTGTTGGAGATTCTAGTGATAATTCATCCTGTTAGACTGAATAAGGAAAATGATAAAGAAGTCCCCCCCCACCAAAAAAAAAATCCCCCACTGGGGTAAAGGGAGGAGGGGAAAACACTGAGAAATTAAAATGAAGAGAGAATGTATGTGAATATAAACTGGTTTTTTAACCAGCTGTAAACAATGTGGTATGAGGGAAGAAGGGAAGAGGTATAAAAATAAATAGCATTAAGTTAAAGGGGATAATTATAGGAGCCAAAATAAGAGGTGAATGTTGCAAAGGATCCAGCTAACTTTAGACACTTGAGAGGTTCTTTCAAACATTTCCTTCCAGGAGGTTGTGGGGCTTTAAATCTTTGAGGATTTAATGAGATCCTAAATGTATATGTTTTAAATACACATAAACACACATTTTTTGTTTTTTCCTACAGAGGGAGGAAAGAGATGTGTTCTTGGCTGTCATTTGGAGAATAGCTTCTAGTACATTTTATTTTGCTGTTAAAAGTTCTGGAGAACAGTCAGCAAATAGAAACTGGTCCACAGAAATAACATGGCTTCCTGGAACTTGGAGGGAAGGAAATGGGTGGTTTCTTTAATTACTATAGTATTTGTGTGTGTGTGTGTGTGTGTGTGTGTGTGTGTGTGAGACAACTAAAGATAGAATTCTGTCTAATGTCCAGGAGGGAAGGTGAATTTGGAAATTAATGACTTTGGAAGCAATATACAATTGTGTTGAATTTACTAGTTTAAGTAAGACAGTAATGCTCTCTGATTTCAATATCCTGGCTAGATCAGAGTGGACTGAAATTTGTTCTCTGATATTTAATCTGTTTAAATTCAAGGGCATTATTTACATATGAAGAGTTAATGACTTTAATATAGGCAAGAAAGCTTATTTACAACAGCGATGTGATTGGGGGTGGCAGGAGAAGTGTCAAATAGGGCCTTAATTAATTGATTTGCTAATTATTCTTTTCTGCTGGGTGTTATAGTACCTTTACTAATGAGCAGCAGACACAAGAATGGTGCAGCAAGCTATTTTAACACAGTACTTGTAGCAACAGCTTCTTGGCCATCTTAAGGTAGTTTGGGGTCCTTTTGGGCTAAAATTGTGGACTTCACAAAATTTTGTGGGCTTTATAAAATTGAGGAACTAAATATATTCCTATATGTGTATTTATTTATCAGCTATATGACTTAGCTCAGGTCTGGGCTTAAAAAGCATTTAATGAAATGAGAAATAAATTAGATGACAGACAGGTTTGAATTTAAATAAAAATTAAAAATATGTTCCACAGCACTGACACGTATTTCTTCAGGCTTCTCAAAGACATTGACTAGTAGTAGACACATCCATACTGATTGGTGTGGGAGTGCTGGGGGAATGCCTAGAAGTCTCAGTCATTTTGTTCAGCTTTTCTGTAGGTTTGCATGTCTTTTGCATTTGAAGATTTTGAAGACATTTGAAAATCCCCAGGAGAGTCCATGTCTTTATGACAAATGCAAACTCATTTTTGCTTCAGTGTGCTCATCCCTCATAACTCCCTGCCAGACTCTTCATGTCATTCCTACACTGCATCCAGTGTAGGAGTCCTGGACAGTCTCTTCCACAGGCTGCTCGTTCCTGCCACCAAGCTTTTGCTTAGGCTGTGTCTCCCGCCCAGAATGCTGTCTGTCCCTTATGCACATCCTCTTTCCATCTCGTTTTTATCCTGTTTCTTCACTAATTTGGACGAGGTGGTGATTGGTGGGGATGGCTAAAGTTTTTTAAGCCTATATCATGCTTTAGGCACTGTGCTGGCAATTTATGTACATTGTTTAATAATAGCCCCCATTTTGCAGATGGGGGAACAGAGAATTAGAGAATGCCAGTGGGCTCACAACTAGTAAGTGGCACAGAGCCACTTTTTGGTCATATCTGGACTTATAGTGCCTCGAATTGTTTCTTAGTTATTGTATATGCTAAGGCCTTATTTCCCTAACCGGATTGTCAGCTGCTAAAAGACAAGGATCTTATCTTTTAGTCTGCATAGAGCAGGTTCTCAGTAATTATAGCCTTCTGTTAAAATAAAAAATAAAATGAAAAATGTTAAAGGATTTTTTAAGTAGGTTAAACATTGGAAGAAAGAAACAAATTCCAGGAAAGTAATTTAAAATCACTGCATGAACCATAAGACACTATGGTTCTTAGTGTGGCCAGTGCTGCCCGTGTGGGTGTCTGGAAGTGGGGAAGGGGTTGTTTCTGAGGTTGTCAGGATAATGGAAGTATCTTGTACTTAATGGATGGTAGACAGAGATGTTGAATGCCCTGAAGAATGTGGGATGGTCCCACAATATTGCCAGACTCGAAATGCCAATAGGGCCAGTAGGGCCCCTCCTAAGAAGCAGTACCTGGCTTAGCAGCCTAGTGCTGAGAAATGTGGACCCAGAAGCCAGATTGAGTTCTGACCTAGCTCTGTCTTTTACTAGCTGTGTAACTCCTATCATGGTAACCACGTGCATCTCAACTCCAGGCACACAGTTAGTGCCCAAAAATGTAAGCTATTACTCAACAGCCTCTAGAAGAGTGTCCCCAATGGCAAGATATGATCTTTGAGGAGCAACAGAACTTACTAGACTCATAGTGACAGTGTAAGAATCAAAGAGTATTCTAAAATGGTGCTTCTCAAACCTTAATGTGCTTGCAAATCTTCTGGAAATCTTGTCAAAATGCAGATTCTGATTTAGGGGTCTGGGGTGAATCTTGAAGGTCTGCATTTCTGATAAGCTCATAATGCCTGAGCTGCTGCTGAGCAGCAAGATTCTAAAGTTGCTTGGTGGAGAAGCCAATTTAATAAATCAAACAATTAAGCATTTATTGCATGTCTACTATGTACCTTAAATTGTAAAGATGGGGTAATGGAGGTTTGATATAAGGAGTATAGAATTTGGTTTCTTCACAGAAGGAGCTACCATCTGCTTTGCCACTTTTATCTGTGTGTGAGAGAGAGAGAGCAAGAGAGCACATTTTCCATAGATAACTATATTTTGCAGGGGAAAAAGGCAGAGAGATATTTCTTATGTGTATTTCCTCACACAGAAAAGGCCACTTTGTGTCCCCAAATAATTTTAGAGGAGCTATTATAACTAAATAAAGGCAAAACTCGGCAACCATTCTTGGATGCAGGGTGTAAGACTTGTGTATCTCGGAACTAGTATGAACTGTATGTGTTTGAGTATTTCTGTGTGTGTGCTGTTGTATATGTGTA
The DNA here is from genome assembly GCF_000696425.1 of Galeopterus variegatus. Classification (NCBI taxonomy): domain Eukaryota; kingdom Metazoa; phylum Chordata; class Mammalia; order Dermoptera; family Cynocephalidae; genus Galeopterus; species Galeopterus variegatus. Next base: position 52,070 of record NW_007734146.1, on the reverse strand, counting down.
ATGTGTGAGCTGGAAAGTGAATCAGGCCATTGCTAGGCAATTACTTTCTTAAATATCGCTGGAGAAGAGAGATCTAATATTTTCCCCCACTAAGATTAAAGCCCTAGGAACTGTGAGATAAGACATTTGTGTTGTTTCAAGCCTCTAAATTTGTGGTAATTTGTTAGCAATAAAAAAATAATACAAACTGAAGTCAAAATAAAGATTTTCTAGGACAATGGCTAATAAACTTTGCAAAAATATTGGGAAAAAAAAATGTGCTGTTGTATATGTGTAATGTGTGAGCTGGAAAGTGAATCAGGCCATTGCTAGGCAATTGCTTTCTTAAGTTTCGCTGGAGAAGAGAGATCTAATATTTTCCCCCATTAAGATTAAAGCCCTAGGTTAAGGGGCAGGGGTTCCTCAGGCAGCTCTGTCTGGGAACTTTGCATCTTATAGGCAGTAGACAGAGAGAAAAGACTACTCATTATCCACTTAAAATACTTCCCGGCTGCAGCATCGTGTTGTACGGAAGCCAAAGCAATTGGCTCTGCATTTGGCCAGCTGATTTAGCAAGAAATTTTGCAAATTATGCAGTCCTTACAAATGGTGCTGTTGGGGTTGTTAGAATGTTTTAAAACACTGACACACTTGACCATGAACTCAATTTCCAGCCTCTTAGACTTACCTCCAGCCAATCCTAGACTATCTCCACAGGCAGCTGGAGACAAGAAACAGATCTTTCCTGCAGCCTTATGATAAATGATTTCCTTTAAAACCACTTGTATAATAAAATAGCTTGGTGGTAAATTTGGTCAAAGGGAACTCCTGGAACTTTTTGGGTATCTTTGCTTATCTCTGAGTTGCTGGAGTCACATTTTTCCATGGTGCTTGATTGACTTACTGATGCTCTGCCTGGAGGTCAAGAAGGAGCCAGCAGCATCTCTAGTAGGGATGACGAGAGTGCTGAGCCAGTGTGAAGTGTAAATCCTCGGGAGGCTGTGACAGGGGCCTATGCTTGAGTATGTAGAGAGAGAACAGCTGGAGGCTGCAGCTTTCTCCAGAAAGAGGTTTCTAAATTTGCCTCTTAGAATCTATCAGAAAGTTCAAGGTATTGTATCATCTTTATGGGCCCAATTCTTGCTCAGATCTTTGCAACAGGGACTGGTCCTGATCTTTGCCATTGACTGCTTGCTTATTTTCTTAGTTTCTATTTGAATCATCACCTTTATCCAACTTCCTCAGTGCCCTTTTGGCTGTGCTTATTTTGGCTTTACGTAAGCAGCATCTTTGGATGCATGAATGAGGCAGATAAATCCCCCAGGGTGACTGATCTGCCCTTCATCTATTTTTAGCACTGCAAAGAATTTACCATAGCCCACAGCATAACTCAATCACTGTAAGCCGTGAGCAAATTTTTTTTTTTAACCTTTCTCTGAGGCATTTGGTATAGGCTAAGCTTAAAGGCACATGATTCAATCATTGATAATTCAAGACGTCATACTTAGGCTTCCATAATCACCAGATTGTCACTGTCAACCAAACGTTCAACTCTGGCTCCGAATTTTGTGCTGGAAGCTCCACAAAGCCTATTGTGTCCTGTGTGTGTGTGGCTCTGGCAGTGCAGAAATGGCACCAAGGAAATATCTAGTACCCATTAAAAAATTGATGACAGCCAATTTGCTCTATTTCAGTCAAGGCATCTTAATAGAACTCTTGGCCTGTAGCTTGAACTGTTTGACCCTTGTATATCTTCCATCTCTAAGGACCCCCAGTTTAGCATAGGGCCTTAAGCTTTTCTTAATAGAGTCACAAAAAGGCATTTATTCATTTGTTCATTGACTGATCTGTCCATTCAATAAATGTTCATTGATGAATACCAACAATCCAGCTTGCTGGAGGCCTGTAATGGGGTTTCCCCAGCTATGATAGGAATACCTGCTTATCACCATTTTGGTTAAAGAGTTTGCCTTTACCATCTCTATTTCTCGGGAGCATGCCCCTCTAGGATTGTTAGCTCTGCCCTGTCTGTCTGTCTGTCTATCTATCTATCTATCTATCTATCTATCTATCTATCTATCTATCTATCTATCTATCTATCTATCTATCTATCTATCTATCTATCTATCTATCTATCTATCTATCTATCTATCTATCTATCTATCTATCTATCTATCTATCTATCTATCTATCTATCTATCTATCTATCTATCTATCTATCTATCTATCTATCTATCTATCTATCTATCTATCTATCTATCTATCTATCTATCTATCTATCTATCTATCTATCTATCTATCTATCTATCTATCTATCTATCTATCTATCTATCTATCTATCTATCTATCTATCTATCTATCTATCTATCTATCTATCTATCTATC
>NW_007734146.1:41722-48941 GCF_000696425.1 Galeopterus variegatus | reverse complement strand
TGTCTTAACAGTCAAAGGCTTTTTAAAAGAGGGACTGGACTCTCCCTCAGGTCAGAGACTCCAAGCAGCAGAACAGAAGGAAAGATGTAGAGTCTTTCTACATTCTGGGAAAACAACACACATGTTGTTGTTGCTGCTCTGCTGATTCACCTCACTGGTGTGAAGCAGCTGCTGGGCCTGTAATTGTTTTCCTTTAGTTGGATCTACTTCCACTTTCAGTGACTCTTGGGCCAGGTATGTGCATTCAGCTCCATGACAGAGATCCCTGGCTTCTGCATGATACCCTCATCAAGAAATTCATCTTTGTAGGATTCCAGCCTGCTTGTAATCTTCCTTTCCTGATTGCCTGCCCTCTGGATGTCAGGCCTGCTCAGTCAGCTCTTACAGTTGTATAAGACAATCCTTTGTAATAAATAAATAGATAGATTAAAAAAAACAAAAAACACCTCCTGCTGGTTTTGCTTCTTTGGTTAACCCTGACACAATGCATAAACTAAAGAAGCAATCATTTGCCTTACATGTCATGAAATTAGGCAGTTTGAAACCTAGGTGGCCACCAACATTCACTCATTTATTCATAACTGTGCTAGGGTTGGCAATATAGCAATAAACAAGGCAGATATGGACCCTGCCCTTGGAGAGTGGATTTCCTGTCAGAAATGCAGATGTGACACAGTATTTACGGAGATAGTAAGGTTAGGATGGAGTTGTGAGAAGGTATAACTGGGAGACTCTATCTAGACTGAGGTTTCAGAGAAGGGAAGGAAAGGCCTGGAAGAGAGAGAGAGAAAGAGAGAGAGAGAGAGCATGACAACAAATGAAAGGCATGCAGGTGGTTCTGCAGAGCTGCTGTTGTTCGTGGAGGTAGGAGGGATGAGGCTTGGCAGGTAAACCACAGAGGGCTGTGCAAGCCAAGATAACAATAGCTGACTTCACCCCGAGGGACAAATATTTTTATTTAAAAATCTGAATGCTTTGGAACCCTATATATTTTTAAATTTTATAACAATGTAATAAAATTTTATCACAATGAAATATTATTTTGAGCCTTTAAAGGTCCTGTGGTGTTAGTGTCTGCTCCTGCTGCTCCTGCCACTGCTCTGATTTCTTTTCAGGTTTTTTCCCACAGTCCTCTTGTATAACCTGTCATGCTCTTTTTAGTGCAAGCATCAATTGGCTACCATCACACTATTTTTAATCTATTCTCTTGCCTTATGCTTTGAATTCTCACCTGTTAAGAGAAAAACAAAACCTGAACTCTTCACATTAATTTACCTGACAGCTTCCTTGTCTCAATGTTTATTTTCTGTTCTAGCAAGACTCACAGAAAAGGCTTCTGGAGGGTGGGCAGTTCCCCAACCTCATTATTCCTGGCCTTCTGTCACCACCTGAGGTGCAGGGAGCTCAGCCCTTCTTTGGGCTATTAACCCTTCCTAACGGCCGAGAACCCTGATACTCTAAGGATTTTCTTAATTAAGTAATTGAGCTGCATGCCATCCTTAAAAAGTGGGGCAGTAAATACCATCAATTTCATGGGCTACAGAGATGGAAAGACTGCAGTGGAGAAGCTTGAAGGTATATGACAAAACCAATCACAAATCCAAGTTAGGTTAAACAGTGTGAGCCTAAATTCAGTTTTTGTCTTCCTTTGCTTTCATTCATTTTTAAAAATTCCCTGTTCAGGTCTCTCTATAGCTGTCTTTGGGAAAGGTAGGTATAGTGTTTGAGCCAAATTTTAAAGCCAAACTGATCTGGGTTGGAAATAGCCTCTTTTTAAAATCTGTAAAATGGAAATATTACCTATCTGTCAGATGACATGTGCAAAGCAACTAGCTTAGTGCTATGCACATAGATGGGACTCAGTAAATTTTGGGTGTTAAGCACTATGATCTTGAACAAGGTGACTTTTCTGGAGGCAGAGGGAGAAGATTTAACTATCATTTACTCAATAGTTTACTCATTACTTTAGCTTTTCCCTTTTTATCCATCTTCATACAACGGGGGTAAGAAGCATCATTTGCTTTAAGTGCAGTACCTTGTCTTTCAAGGTTCAAATCAAAAGTCTTGATAGATGGTAAGGTTCGTGGGTTGTGCTTTTAGAACTTGCCCAGATTCATTTAAAACTGAACTGGAATGAAAAAGTTTTAGAAATCGATAGTGGTGATGATTGTACAACATCGTGAGTTTAATTAACGCCACTGAATTGTACATTTAAAAAGAGTTAAAATGTTGTCTACATTTTCATAGGTAACATAGATATCAGAGGTTAAGATGTTATTTATGTTACCCATATTTTGGCACAGCAAAAAAAAACCCCAACCAACCAAACAAAAAAACCAAAATTAATTAACGCCACTGAATTGTACATTTAAAAAGAGTTAAAATGTTGTCTACATTTTCATAGATAACATAGATATCATAGGTTAAGATGTTATTTATGTTACCCATATTTTGCCACAGCAAAAAAACCCCCAACCAACCAAACAAAAAAACCAAAGAACAAAACCAAAAAAATTCCAAACTGTAGAGAGGCCTACTGGCTGTGTCTGAATAACCCCCTCCCCCCACTTCCAAATGTGGACTGGCTCAGTAATGATGTGACCCACTTAAGAACTCTGTGGGGACTGTTGTTGCTAACTGATTCCAGAAGGTACATTAAGAGTTCATATCTAACCTGCTCATTTTACAGATGAGGGCTGGAGACCATATAAGTGTGACTTGTTAAATAAAGACTGTGTAACACTCAAATATCCCGAGAAGCAGACCACTGCTGTTGCACTATGTCATGCTGATTCATCCGGGCCCCCTGGGTGCTGAAATGGGGCCTCCCTTCTTCCATCTTTCTCCAGGTGCCTGGTCCTTGTCTCTAAGAATCCAGTTACTCAGAGTTCTAAAATGGTGCAAAGCAGGACTAAGGCATTGGGTTTCACTCACAGCCGAGTGAATGCAGACAGTGAGTGATGTCTGATGATTCCATAGCGTGGTCGTAGCCACTTCTGTCCTGCTGTGTGAACTTCATTGACACCTCTCAAACAGGCCATACCCTTTCTCATGTTAGAAACTTTGTATATGCTATTCCCTCTACCTTGAATACCCTTCTCCATTTTGATAATTCGTATTCATCCTTCAGGTTTCGGGTGAAACATCACTTTATTCAGAAAGCTTTCCTGTCCTCCCAGCCTGTTGTATGATTTCTTAGTAATCACTTCTTTGTAACTCTCATCACACTTGCTATTACAGTCGGCCGCTTATATCTGCGGGTTCTGCATCTGTGAATTCAACCAACCACAGATTGAAACTATTCAGGAAAACCCCCCAAACGATAAAACATAACAATACAATGATAAAAAATAATACAAACAAAAAGTAATACTGTATAACAACTATTTACATAGCATTTACATTGTATGAGGTATTATAATGTAACCTAGAGATGATTTAAAGTATACGGGAGGATGTACTTAGGTTATATGCAAATACTATGCCATTTTACATAAGAGACTCGAGCATCCCTGGATTTGGGTATGGAGGAGGTGTCCTAGAACCAATCCCCTGCCGATTCCGAAGGACGACTGTAGTCATATTATGTCTGAGTTCCAAGCATGAGGGCAGGGTCTTGATCTGTCCTGTCTACCATTGTTTTCCAAGAACTCAGCATAGGGTCTGGCACATTTGTAGTCATGAAAGAAAAAAAATTTAAAAAGTAAGTTAACTTTGTCTTCTCATGAGAGAGAGAATGAAGATGATGATGTACCCTTGATTGTATTAACAGGCAAGAGTGGCTGGAGGAAGTAGGGCAGACGCTGCTTTTAATCTATGAAGACTGATCCAGGCACTAGCTAATCTTCCAATGAAATGTACAGGCGAGCAGGGTGGAGGGACGGAGCATGGCTGCCCACATTTGCTTTGTATGCATGCAAGAACAAACAGTAAATTAACAGCAGAGGGGATATAGGTTTGACACAAGGGAATGCTTTCTGGTATGATATTAAGGATGGATAAAAATGGGTCTGATAATAGAGGAAGGCTGTGGAAACACCTTCCCTAGGGGCTTTAGAAAAGAGGCCAGAGTTCCATTTCAGCTGGTTATTTTAGACCGCCCCCAGGCAGCAGGGTAGACTAGATATCCTCTTAGGGCCCAATCGTTCCATTCCTCTGACCCATAATAAATAAAGCCATAGACACTGTTGTTGCCAGTAAACATGAAAGCACACACACAAATGCAAAACGCTTCTAGTCAATCTTGTGGCTGTAAATGTTGCTAGCTCATTTTCTATGGAACGTTCTGAATTCACCTTTTGTTTAGAAAATTACCTCAGTTTTTAAGCACAGCAAAGCTCTTTCTATAAAGGACTTGTTCTATATTTCAAAGAGAGAACTGCAGCACATGCCAATTTAACTCTTGTATAGACACTCACCTGAAAAAAAGTAAGTGGAGAATACAAACTAGGCAAGAGGATTAAAAAAGAAAAAAACAAAAACCCTGCTACTCTAATTCCCAACATACAAACAGGGCGATCTGGACATCATCGTGTGTCCTAATCCCAGCAAGAAGGCTGGGACACATTTTCTCTTTCTCTGCCTTTAAAGTGATGGAGGGGAATGGTCTTGAATATGCAAATGAATCTAATTTAATTAACTTTTATGACCACAGCTCCTTTGAGATAATCATGGGAGCCAATTAGATGCCATTAAAATTCAGTCATTTCCCTAAAGCTTCAATGAGACATCTTTGTCTTTTCCAAGAAAAAACAAACACAAAAAACATGTGAAAAGATCTAATCAGAAACAGCGAGAAAGAGTAAGTTGTCTGCAGGGCTCTGCCATTGGTCTCTCCAGAAGCTTACACAGTCATTTGCCGCAGTTCACACCCCCGAGCCTGGGGTGTAAGCAGCAAAGCGAAATCATTCCAGGTCAGCCGTGTAACTGCTGACCCAGAGTTTATCACACGCTGAAGCTATGGAAGGTAAAGGTAAAGATATCTCATATTTCCCGGCAAAATCTCAGCCTACTGAGGCTGAGGGAAAAATTGCCTTGATTTCAGGCCAGAGATGAAGAGGGATTTAGGCCACTTATTCCTCTGCTGTCCAGTTTTATAATATTCTTTCCTTTTTTTCTCCGTGATTACAGATGTAATGCATATTTATTGGAAAAAAAAGGAAAAATACAGAATGGCTAAAAGATGCCACTTATATCTAGGAAGAGCTTAGAAGTCTATTCCTCAATTTTGTTCCTTTTTTTCCCCCTTCGTAAGCAAACTTTTAAAGGAGTTTGTGTGTGGCGGTGGTGTGATAAGTTTGTAGGATGGAGGCATCACATTCCAGTTCCTTCCTTTCCTTTTTTTTCCTCCCCCATTTTATTTTTTAATTGCGGTAAAATACACAAAACTCTTACCGTGATAGCCATTGTGAAGGGTACCGTTCTATGGCATTAAGTACATTTACATCGTTGTCAACCATTACCACCATCCACCTCCAGAACTTTTTCATCTTCACAAAGTGAAACTCTGTACCGATTGAACACTAACTCCTTAGCCCCTGGCAACTACCATCCTACTTTCGGTCTCTGTAAATTTGACTACTCTAGGTACCTGATATAAATGAAATCAGACAGTACTTATATCTTTGTGATTGGCTTATTTCACTTAGCATAATATCCTCAAGGTTCATCCATGTTGTATCACATGTCAGAATTTCCTTCTTTTGTATGGATTAATAATATTTCATTGTATATATAAACTACATTTGCTTTTCCATTCATTTGTTAATGGCCACTTGGGTTGCTTCTACATTTTAGCTGTTGTGAATAATACTGCTATGAACATGGGTGTACAAATATCTCTTAGAGACCCCGTTTTTAGTTCTTTTGAATATACCTAAACCTTTCTTTTCTTTTAAATCTATATCCTGCGCCACTCACCTCTTGTTTCTAACAAATAAAATTACATAGCTGCCAATGGTTTTTGAATCCTAGGCCTGAACCATTGCCCGTGGTTAGAAAAATGTGCACTGTGTCCACCAAAGTTCCAATCTACCTGAAAGTGCCTCGAGACATGTTCAGCACCGTGCAATTTAGTGTCTGGGAGATGTGTCACCTGCTAGATCTAGAAATGTTTAATGTCATGTGACTATAATATTGCAATTAATTTTAGGCAATATTTCTGCTTCACATTGGTGAGCTGTGTCTAAAACAAATATATTCTGATGAGTAGGTCACAATGATCAGCATTATGTGATTATATAATTGTTCAGGCTACTACTTGGGAAGTAGAGTTAAAGTTACTGAAGGAGGTTTTTTAATTGAGTAGATTTAAAAACAAAGTTTATATTTCCTTTAGTTAGATTTTTAAAATAATAAAGTACTTAAATTTTAACAAACGTACACAATTATAAAATAATTAGAAAAAAAAGATGATAATGTGGAAAACAGACATTTCTGTGGTTATAAGGGGAAGGAGAAATAACAGTAATAAACAAAATCAAATATATATATATTTTAACCAGTAGTTTCATCTATCTTTCTTCTTAAGCCCTTTTGCTTAACTAGGTCTCAAAATTATTGTCTCTGTCATGTCTTGGTTCAGGATGAATCATTTTGTGCCTGGATTATTATAATTTCAACAGCTAACTTCTATTGAGCTCTTACTGCATGACAAGCAATGTTAGCCTAAAGCATGTATCATCTTCTTTTAATCCTTATATCAGTATTCTGAAGTTAATTGTATCACTTGGGGCAATTGGATACCTAATATTCATTCTCCCCTCTTCTTGTTTGCTAACAGAAGTCAATTTTGCTTGGGGTGTCAATGTGTTCAACTAAGTATTCACTTTCCCAGTCTCTATCACTGCTAAGGAGGTTCTGTGATCCAGTTCTAGCCAATGAAATGTAAGTAAAAGTCTTCTGGGGCCTTCTGGAAAGCTTTTTTCTTTCCTGATAAAATGAGACACACATAGCTAGGTTTAAACTCCCAATCTGTCTCCTTTTTTTCTGTCTTAGATGTATGACCTTAAACAGAAATGTGATGGCTGGAGCTATAGCAGCTATCTTGGAAACACTAGGCAATAAGCCAACAGGCTAAGAAAGGCAGAGCTGGAAGGTAGAAAGAACCTGAGATCCTGCTGGCATTGCTGAACAGTGGAACCACCCCCAGCAACTATCTACCTCTGTACTTGCAGATATGTGAGAAAAATATACTATTTGTTTAAGCTCCTGTTAGGTG
>NW_007734146.1:39699-41524 GCF_000696425.1 Galeopterus variegatus | reverse complement strand
ATCTTTCAGTTGTGATATGGGGATTTCAACTCATATAGTCTGATCTCGAACCTAGAGCCTGTTCTCTTAGACATGATTCTGTATCACATCCCCATGTGGTTAGGTTGTAAGGTCTACTTATGAGCTTCTCAGGAAACTTAAGCTCGATCTTGAACATCCTTCTTCTTCTTCTCACAAATGCCAGTGTGATATATCTAAAACCAGACCAGACTTGCTCACTTTTTTGCTTAAAACTCTCGATATTTCTTCCTCTAAAGCAGGAATGTAATCTCAGCTGTCTTGAGAGCCAAGTAGGTAAAATAATTGGTGGAGGCAAGTAGATTGTAAGAAAATCAATTGTGTTGTATATTAGTTATCTACTACTGTGTAAAAAATTGCCCCAAAACTTAGTAGCTTAAAATAACAGATACTTATTTCTTATATGGTTTCTGAGGGAGCAGATTATCTGAGTGGTTCTGGCTTAGGTCTTTCATGAGGTTGCCATCAAGATGTTGACAGGGCTTTCATCATCTGAATACTTGGCTGAAGCTGGAAATTCCACATCAGAAAGGTTTACTCACATGGCTATTGGCTGAAAGCTTCAGTTTCTTACCACGTGGCTCTCTCCTCACACAGGTCAGCTGGTTTCCTCCAGAGCAAGTGATCTAAGAGAGGCAGTCACAGTGTCTTTTATGACCTTGCATTGAAGTGACATAACATCATCTCTGTCATATTCTGTTGGCTGTACACACCAAACCTGAAACAGTGTGGGAGGGGACCACACAGGGGTGTGGATACCAGGAAATGAGGATCACTGGCAGCCATCTCGGAGGCTGATCAGTACAGGTAGGCATGGAACAAAATGGTGGTGTCACTACTTAGCTTCAGGCAATTGTCACCATGGTAGAACCGCTGGTCCTATGTTGTTGAATTTTTCCATTTCTCAAATAAATCCAGAAATAGAGATTTTAAAGTTATATCTTATGATAGTAAATGTTGGCTCAGAACTGCAAAAACTTCTGTGTGGGTCAAACAAAATAGAAGCACAGTCCACATTTAGCCTGTGAGCTGCCATTTTGCAACCTCTCTGGCATTTAGCATGGAAGGTATATGTAGGTCCAATTCCAATCTGTGTTGCTGCTGGGTGTCATATTTCCAGCAGGATTCTGAAGACAAGTCGAAACTTAACAAGGAATGTGTACCATGCATGATAATTTAGTTATGTCTGCGATGGATAAAAGAGGGGAGAGTGATGACATATGTACCTCAGATTAATATGCATGGCTGTATAACTTATTGCCTGAATGCAGGTATTTTTGAGAGTATAAGGGGATGCTGTAATAAGTGCACTGATATAGTGACCATAAATTGGGACCGACTTGGGTAAACCAGGATGTATGGTCATTACCCACATAGCCCTTCACGGATATCTCCCCAGTGTCATCTCTTACCATCCCTCTCTATTCCTTAGGGTCACATCAGAGCACGAGCCATTCTCAGAGCGCATGCTCACTAGTAAACCCCACTGCCTGCACTCCTGCTGTCGCCCTATTCATCCCATCTCCTCTTTCCACTCCCATTTCCTCCTGGTCTTCAACTTCTTCAGGTCCCAGTAGAAGTATTATTTTTCTTTTTGTTGCTTTTACTTCCTTCTCTCCTTTTCAGGCTAATTGCTCTTTCACCAGGGTTTGGTAGCACTTTATATGTGTACTTATCTTTAATGCAGTATTTCTCACAGCAACCCCCATGCAGGGGCCATCTATTACTTATTTAGGACTCTTAGCACCTATCTCAGTGTCCGGCACAAAATGCTTGATGATCATTTATTGAAATTTTATTTTGAATA
>NW_007734146.1:28723-39416 GCF_000696425.1 Galeopterus variegatus | reverse complement strand
AGGCTAATTGCTCTTTCACCAGGGTTTGGTAGCACTTTATATGTGTACTTATCTTTAATGCAGTATTTCTCACAGCAACCCCCATGCAGGGGCCATCTATTACTTATTTAGGACTCTTAGCACCTATCTCAGTGTCCGGCACAAAATGCTTGATGATCATTTATTGAAATTTTATTTTGAATAACATCGCCCCTCTTTTTCTCTAACACCCACTGCAGAAGATAATAATGAATAGTGAAAATGCCAAGCAGGCAGTAAGAGGGAAGTAATATAGGAAGACAAAGTAGGAACAGAGAAAATCCACAAGCGGGATACTTGGTTCTTGAATAGCCAACCGCTCATCTAAACAACAGTTGCAGTAATTTCAAATTCTTCTTATCCTTCTGGCTACAAAGTAGGAACAGAGAAAATCCACAAGCGGGATACTTGGTTCTTGAATAGCCAACCGCTCACCTAAACAACAGTTGCAGTAATTTCAAATTCTTCTTATCCTTCTGGCTTTGAGTGAACAGAAGCTGTTTTCATTGAGAATAAGCTTCTATCTTGATAGTAAGAATGACTACTATCACCCGCACAGTAGAGACTGAGCGCTTGGTGTATGTATGTGTTTTATAAAAGTGTCTTCCTCAGAAGTTCAGAACTAAGCAGTGAAAATCAATCCCAGGCATACACAGGACACGTAGGAAGAATCTATCTTGATAGTAAGAATGACTACTATCACCCGCACAGTAGAGACTGAGCGCTTGGTGTACGTATGTGTTTTATAAAAGCTGTCTTCCTCAGAAGTTCAGAACTAAGCAGTGAAAATCAATCCCAGGCATACACAGGACACGTAGGAAGAATTATTCTCTCGTGTACACATCCAACACTTGCTAGTACTCAAGTGCATTGTCTATAAACCTCAGGAGGAAAATAGGAACTAATGATAGCAATGCTCTCTCTAAACAACCATGGATGAAATTCAACTACAAGATGTTAAGGGAATAGTCCTGTGGGACTGAGGTGCGTTTTGTTGGAGGTCGGTAGTGTTAATGGTGGACACCATTTGAATTTAACAAATTATTATTAATTTTAGTCCTAATGTCAGAGAGATGGAGTGCAGTCAAGAATAATTGTGCGATACCTTTTTTTTTGGTGGGCTTTTCATTCAGTCTCCTTCCTAACTGCAAGACCCAGAAAACTTGAATTCAATTCTGGCTCCCATCTTTCTTGGCAGTGAGATTTGGAGTAAGTCATAACCTTTCTCTGAGCCGTCTTCCTGTTTAAGAAGGGGCTACTAATAACACTTGTTCACAAGGTTAAATGAAATAAGGTATGTGAAAGGACTTTGTAGACTGGGACGAAGTCTGTGAATGGAAGTTAGGACTATTCTCAGACTGATTTTCCAGGCAGGCTGCTGGAGAGAAGGTGGGGGCGAGGAACAGAATGGAGAACCATACTTAAGCTGCCCCAGGCCTCTCCTGACTGAAACCCTGGTTTATCCTATGAAAGCAAGGTTAATCATACTACCCAATAAAGCATGAGCACTTAGAAATTAGACCAGGACCAGTTTGGGTTTGCCAGAGAGGGTTGGTCCTGACATCACATGCTTTAAGCCTGTGGTTGACAGTCAGTTTGTTGCTCTGTTATTACCTGCTTTGGAAAGGATGAGTCAAAATTGGAATGCTCTTTCCTCTGTTTAAGCCATTTCTGCTGAGTCCCATAGTGCTGATTATAGTTCTTACACTCTGCAAGTGGCTGTTTCATTCTTGACACACCTCCAGACTCATAAATATCCCAAAGAAAACATAGAGGTTTTAAAAGTTGCCCGTCTTTTAACCTCGTGCTTTAACGTGTCCTGTGTAACAGCTGGGACATACAGTAACTTTCCTACCTTATTGTCTCTAAACCGATCCAGGAGCAAAAACCTTAATAAACTCCCTTCAGATTTCAATTGTAGGGAGTTTCTCTGTGTGAACTTGGGTGGTTTCTTCAGCTACAGAAAGAGGGATAGTAACTAATCTGGAGGCAGTGAGCATGAGCAAAAATGTAAGGAAGAGCACCTGGTACATGGCAAATGTCCAATACACATAATTGCTGTTATTGTTGTTAATAATAACATGAAAAACACTCAGAACAAAACAACTTTTGAAATGAGTTCTGTGAAGATTAATTTCAACTTAATAGTTGAAAGGCTATCCATCAATACTTTCCACATGCCGATTTAGCTTCCAGGATCAGATGAGATCAGGCACATTCAAGGTGGTATAGACATAGACTTCACTTGCTGATTTAGAAGTCCCTGCTCTAGATGGAGAGACAAATGTCAGCACACACAGATGTAAATAACAATGGAATAGGTGGAGGACATTTCAATAAATAGAAAAACTATTAAAGAAGATAATCCTAGACGGACTGAGTGTACCTACGGTTATTTTTTTAGCTGAGCAGATGCTCTAGGAATCACTCTGTAGCATATTGGAAACAGCATTACTTTCCATCATATCTGGCTATGGTGTAGGACAATGAGATAGCATCTGAAGCAACCAGCACCCTATGTGCCAGCTGGGTTTTAGACCAGGAGACTGCAAACCTACAGTCAGGATCTCTTTAGGAATGCCCAAATATATACTACTGCTGTTCACTCAGCAGGATGCTGGAGATGCAATTCTTGGAGTTTCATTTCCTAAGGACCTTTATCCTTATTAAAATGCTAATATCCTTGCATCATCAATCACTGACACATTCATATGAATGGGTTTGGGTCCTGCTTAAAGATTAAGTTTTACTGGAGGAGAAGTCTTGTAGGGAAGCTGGGAGGAAAGCCACAGCTAGTCTGCAGGGAAGGAGAGAAGCATGTATGGAGGCCAGGGGAGGGAAGACAGCCATTCTAAGACTCTCCTTTCTAGAGATGCCATTTGGGTCATCTTGCAATCTTAATGCAGCTTCTCCTGCATGCTGGCACTGACTATACTCATAGAGCTGCAGTGGGGATTTTCTCCCTTCTTCTTCCATTTGTTCTAGGAACCAGAGAGAACAGATGTTAATCTTATTAGCAAGGAAAGGAAGCCTCATGAGTGGTGAGAAACTGAACTTCTGGCTTATTTGTAAAGCCTTGCATTTCCATGTTGTAAATTGTCTCCAGGGCTTTAAAAGTATTAAATATAACAAATTAAAAAGTCGTAAAAATTTTAATATCCTAAGGTGGATCATATAGTTCTTCTGGTGAGAAAATGATCATGTAGTGTTAAATCATCCTTCTTCATGAAGATATATGAATTTTTCAAATGAAGTAGGAACTAACAAAGACTGAAAAAGCTATCGTTTGAATAACATGTAAAATTGAGGTTTTATAGGTGGTTGTGAATGATTCAAAGAACTATTGAGTGATATGAAAACTGAAAGTAGATTTACTATTAATTTTTATTAATCACAATATGTAATTATTTGGTATGTTTGTTTACTTGTTATTGTCGGTCTTTCTCACTAGAATGGAAACCCAATGAGAGCAAGGACCATTTCTCTGCTCTTCAGTACGTCTCCTACCACCTAGCACAGCAACTGGCATACATTTGTGGAATGGCAAATTTATAATCCAGTCTCATCCACTGGCTCAAAATTCCATTTTTCCTAAATTCAGTCTATTATAAGTGCTAAAATGAGGTATCTGAAGATGGTATAACTAAAACTCAATCCTGACATGAAGTCATGTATGATAATCTATATTCTCTGTAAGACACAGATTAATATGGCTCTATATTTTCAACATCTGTCATTTTAAAATAAATTATTCAACATTATTAGATTACTTATAAATGACACCAATCAATTAGCCCTGCAGAGCTGAGTCTTGAAGGTTTTTTTTTTAAGAGGCTAGATTGGTAAAGTTCTTAACTCTTTATATTCCCCAGAAAAGATGAAAGCAATCTGGACTCTCACCAGGCTCCCTTCCTTCCACCCCTATTGAATATTTAATTAATGTGTACATTATTTTGGACTGCCCATTCTGACACTGCTGGATACAGGCAGAGGTAAGAGTTTGAACAAAGAGAAGGGGACTGAAGCACTCCTACTCTCCACACTAGAAGAGTTAAATCTGGCACCTCCAGTCCCGTTGTTTAATGGCAGTGAATCAAAGATTCCTGTGCTGCTGGCTCAACACTTGCTTTTATACCAAAGTCCCTGCTGGGCCTTTACATATTGAAATGATTCATTGTCCCTGTGTCAGCTTTGCTCTGCATTTGCTTGATGCATTTCATCTGCATTTGAAGGTATTAAGAATCACTGTTCGATCTACTGTATTTATTGTCACACACCTATACTTTGGGTTTTCTGAAAACCTATAAAAATATACTGCTTGAAGACATTAAATGGCAATTAGCATCCTGCATTGACAAGGCATTTGGTTCTATGACACCTCTTGAAGTTTAACAAGACAAAAGATTTGCTTTTTCCTAAATCTCTAGATTCAGGTGGTCACCTTCTCCTGGTTTGCCAGGGACTTTCTTGGTTTTAAAGCTGGAAGTCCTACAAATCTGGGACCCTTTCAGTCCTGGGTCAATGGAGAAGGTTGGTCACTCTACATGTGTTGTTGAGAGACATTATTAGGATTTTTTGAAACCAGAGCATGCAATTGATTTTGAGTCCAGCATTACAGTTTAAAGGTAATAAATCTCACCATGGCGAATAAACAAAAGTTAGTAGGCAGTAAAATATAGACGTTTTAAGGAATTGACTGCAGAGTTCTTTGAAGTACTACTTTTCGGAGCCAGTCTGGGATTTAGACATTTTTACCTTGCTCCTTTTTGGTCCAAGGAAGGTAGGGTTGAGTTATTCAGAAGCATTTGAACTCATTTAGAGCACTGTGAAGAATTTCACCAGGTTAAACAAACTATACATTTCAAGATTGATTACAAAGGGCTGATGATGATAGTGTGTGTATCAAAGGTAGCAGTGATGTCTGATAGAATGAATCACTGCTACAAAACAATCTTAAATGAGAACCAGCTTTCCCCTCCAAACAAATCCAACTGATCTGTGCTTTGAAAATGCCCCTGTCATTCCTTTGGCTGTGCTGGAGACATTGAATACCGAGGGAGGAAAGTACTAGAAGCCATGCTTGCCAGGGATTGAGGATATTGTGTCCACAGTTTGAGCTCCCATTCCTCTATTGCACATGGTAATTCCTTGAACATTACTAAAGGACCCTCTGAACTTGTCAGTTTGCTTTTCCAATCCCTTTTTGTGATTCTGTTCTGTATTCTTTTATGTGATGGTCAGTCAGGTGCAGTGACAACAGGCAACACAGTGGAGGTTCAGGAAAACAAAGTTGATTATCCTTAGAGGTCCTAGAAACAGGAGGTGTGGCCTGCCATGCAGAAGGGGCGGGAGGGAAGGGAAAGCATAGGCCAGAGCCTTCGTTGGGGTTTCTATGGAGAAGGCAAGGCAGGCAGAGTAAACCATTTGGCAATGGCTAGTTTGAATATTTCTGGCCAGCACTGGGCAATAGCAGCGGTCCTTAGTTGCCCCTTACCTGGCCCTGGGATGATTAAAGCAGAGGAATATTGCCTCCTGGGGTGTACGGGCCACCTAGAAGTGGTCTGGCTCTGGATTGGTTAGTTTGTATATCAAAGACATGCTCCCTAAGCCCTTCGCTATCTCTAAGAATTGACTACCCCCCAGGAGGGCAGTCTCTCCCCAGCCAGAAAGGTTTTTTAAATGTCAAAACATCATAATGTATAGAAAAAGAAAAGATATAAACAATACAGATGGATGCAACTGATTCCTGGAGAGTGGAGGAGGCATAGCACAGCAGAAAGAGCAAGGGTTTGGAATCTGCCCAGTACTAACTATAAAACGTAGGCAAGTCTCTTGACTTCTTTGGGTCTCAGCTTACCATCTGCAAATAGGTTTAACAAATCTCATGATTGCTGTGAGGATGAGAGAGGATGATGTATGTGAAAGTTCTTAGGTATAGAAATTATACTAAAAAGGACAAACAAACCCACATACTGTGATGATGGGTGGACTATCTTTGGGTACGCACATGTCAAAGGTGGTCTTAAAATGCTGCTGGTCTGGTAAATGTTGGAGTAAATTAGAAGTCAGAGTATGGGATCTACCATGGGCTCTACCCTTATCCGCTCTTAAGCTTTGATTTATACTGAGCTGAAGTACGGGAATTGTGTCAAATGACCCCTAGAATCTTTGACGCTTTAAAAATTCTATGAATCTGTGAAGTCTGTAATATGCAAATCTGAGGTGTGTCTGTGCTGTAGAGCAACTCTTGGACCATTTATCACATTATATCTACAGAAGCCACCATCCCACACCTTTGAGTTCTGACCCAGCAGGAATGGTCTCTTGCAGCCCTGCCTACCATTCAGTGTGACCTGGAGCATCCTTTCCCCACTCCCCAGCCATAGCTGTTTGGACTAGGATGGAAACCTGTCACACAGTAGGCCCATTAGACTGTCTTGCTGGACATTTGGGATTAGAATGTGGAAAGTCTAGTTACTAGACAGTAATGCTGAACCTGGAAGGACATTATGTAGGTGTTTAGAGGCTGAGGGTACTATTTTGTGGAAGCCATGATGGGTCATGTGAAAGCAGAGTCAAGGAAGGCAATCTGGGAATGGATTTGAGAGAAGGAGGGAGGAGGAAAGGGAGAGGAAGAGAGACATGTAAATGAGAGAAGCAGAGGGAGAGACAATGTAGTGATGGAGAAATTTACTTCTTCGGCCATTCTCTCTTCCAATCCCTTACAGGCGTGGCTGTTCTTTCTGCAGTCGAGTTCTGTGAAATTTCCCTGTATTTTCTTTTATCTAAGCAGATTGAGTGGCTTTTCTATTCTTTATCACCCAGCCACACCCTAAAACACATGATAATATAGATTGGGAGCTTTCCCATGGCAGGGATTTTGTTTCATTCCCTTTTGGAACAAGCATTTGGCCCAGCATTCTGCACCAAGTAGGTGCTCGATGAAATCATAATGAAATGACATGAAAATCATATATTTGCATATGAATAGTGACATTGCCGGCATTTATATAAAAAAGGTTAATTATAATAGATAATTATGTTTCAACAAGCATTCTCCTGTATATTCTCAGTTGGTCTGCAAGTATTTTTGAGCGCTGTCTTCACTTTGTCTCCAAGACCACATGGAAGTTAGCTACAGGCTTTATTTTAAAATGTCTGTTGAACTGAGTGGCCCAGGATTACTTTACATACTGTGGAGATATAAAAAGAAATATAATTTATGGTTGCCCTGAGGTTAATTATAATAGATAATTATGTTTCAACAAGCATTCTCCTGTATATTCTCAGTTGGTCCACAAGTATTTTTGAGCGCTGTCTTCACTTTGTCTCCAAGACCACATGGAAGTTAGCTATAGGCTTTATTTTAAAATGTCTGTTGAACTGAGTGGCCCAGGATTGCTTTACATACTGTGGAGATATAAAAAGAAATATAATTTATGGTTGCCCTGCTTAAGCAGCTTGCAGTATAGTTGGGAAGATACATGAAAAAAAAAATCAAATATGGTGATTTGCAATGGATTTCGAATAGCTGGAAGGATGGAGGGTCAGCAAGATCTCATTATTTAGAGAACTTTTGTGGAAGAACAGGAAGTTGAATTACACCTTGAGACCTGGGTGGGATTTAGCAAGACAGAAATAGTTGGGGAGGAAGAGGAAAAAAGGCTAAGCAAAGGTTTGGGGTCAGTAGTGAGAGTTTAGTAGTAAATACAACTTATGATTTAATGATTCACATTAAGAAACTTGAGACAGAATATCCAAGTATGGGAGGCAATGGAGTGTTACAGCTAAGAGTGCTAACTGTGGCGTTAGACTTTCTAGATTCAAATCCCAGCTCCTCCCAGCCCCCTCACTGGCTTTGTGATATTGGGCAATTTATGTAACCTATCTGTGTCTCAGTTTCTTCATCTGTAAAGTGGGGGATTGCCTTGAGTTGAATGACCCCCCAAAACTTAATCCCCACTGTAACTGTTGAGGGTGGGAAATCCTATTATGGTAATTGAAAGGTGAGGCCTTGAAGAGATGATTAGATTATAAGGACCAAGCCCTAGTTCATGGGCATGGTTCTGAGGACTTTAAAAAGCATGTCAGTCTCTCTCTCTCTGCTCTGCCATTTCTGCCACGTAAGACCCCTGGGTCACTGTCGCCATCACCAAGGCCTTCACTAGATGTGTTCCCTGGACTTTGGACTTCCCAGTCTCCAAAACTGTAAGCAATAAATTTTGTTTTCTTTATAAGTCACCTAGTTTCAGGTATTTATGTTATAAGCAACAGAAATGGACTAATGCAGGGATAATAATAGAACCTGCCTCATAGGGGTGTTATAAGAATTAAAGAGGATAGCATTTGTAAAGTTCTTAGTGTGCAGCATTTAGTAAGCATTTAATCAACGTTAACTGTTGTTATCTGTTGTCGTAATGGAAATCTGGTGGTAAGACCAATGAAAAGAACTAGCCTAGTAATTTTGAATTGGCACATCGAATAGGAAATCTCTCATCGTTAAGGAAGCAAGTTACTGTTTGAATTGCTGCTGAGTTTGTGGAGCACTAGTGGGGACTGGTTTATGGCAGGAAGAACACTGAATTTGTAGAACTTGGTGGAAGGCCTTGAGAGCTAGGGAGGGGAGTTTGGACTTGGGGATGACTGCTGGGGCACAGTCATATTTTCCTGAGCAGATGAGTGAGGTGATGAAAGTGAGAGGAGAAGGGATGGGGCAGGCAGTCCAGTGAGGACCACTGAGGGGCTGCTGTAATAATCCAGGGGCTAAGTGACGAAGGCCAAGACTATGGCTGAGAGAGAGAAACGTGGTGGGAAATCTGAGGGACTCTTCCAAGGAAAGGAGTCCATGTCTCACCACCTTGGCTGCTGCCACCCTGGTCCCAGGCACCACTGTCTCTTGCTCCGATGAATGCAACCTCTTCCTCAGTGCTCTCTGCTTCTGGCTATGCCCCTGCTGTCTTAACACATGCTCCTTTGCTCGCATGGCCCGAAAGCTCCCATTTCACTCTGAGGACAAGCTGGGCTCCTCCCTGGGACCCACGAGGCCTGCACTGGTGGACCCCGTTACCTCTGTTTCCCCCCCGCCACACACATACCCACTTGTTCCCTTCACAAAGCTGCCATCCTTGCTGTTCCTCAGACACATCAGACCTGCTGTGAGGAACTTGTCCACACCTGTTCTTCCTCTAAACATCTGCCTAGCTAATGCCCTCACTTCTTTTAGGTCTCTGCTTAAATGTTGCCTTAATAGTGACATCTTTCTCAACTACTGTAGTGGATTGAATTACATCCCCCCCAAATTCACTGAAGCTTGAATTGTGTACCCCAAGTTTCATGTATTAGAAACTTAGCTCCTACTGTGACTGTTAAGAGGGTGGGAAATCCTATCATAGCATTTGAAAGATGGGGCCTTGAAGAGGTGATTAGATTATAGGACCACACTGTTGTGAATGGATTAAAAATGGTGGTCAGGGGTGTGGTTCTGAGGGCTTTGAAAGAAAAGAAAGTCTGTTTCTCTCTCTCTGCCCTCTCTTTGCTCTCTTTGTTTCCACCATCTTGGTTGCCATGCGAGACCCCTGGGTCACTGTTGCCACCACCAGATGGACTCTGGACTTCCCAGCCTCAGAAACTATAAGCAATAAATTCCCTTTTCTTTGTAAATTACCCAGTTTCAAGTATTTTGTTATAAGCGAAAGAAATGGACTAATACAACCACCCTTTTAAAAATCACAGCCCTTCTCCACCTTGGCATTCCCTGGTCCCTTACCTGCTTTGCCTTTTCTTCATAGCCCCCGTCACTCCCTGATCTCTTTATTTGTTGTCTAATTTCCCCAGTAGGACGTCAGCACTATGAGGGTGGTTATTTTTGACTGTCTTGCTTATGGATGTATCTCTGGGACCTGAAAGAGTGCCTGGCACATAGTAGGTGCTCAAGAAGTGTGCTGAATGGATGTGTAAATAAAAAGCAGTCAGTTTGTTGTGTATTCTCATTGTTTCACAAATGATGACACTGAGGCACAGGGATGTAAGGTGAATGAGGGCACAGAGCTGGGAAGGGACACAGTCAGGGATCATGTCCAGTTCCCCTGACCTTGGCTCTTGCTGCCATTCTATGTAGCTGGGACAGGGATGGAGGGGTCAACAAGATGGCAGGGCTTCTAGCCTCTGAGGACTGGGACAGCCGCAGAACCACTACGGAAATGGGGAAGTGGGAAGAAGGCCCATGTTTCAGAAAAAGAAGTAGAGTGAGGAGATGTCAGATCAAGTAAACAAATACTCAGAGGGAAATCTTGCTCTTAAGTAGGGTAACTAAATAATACACTGCCTGAGACCCTTGTGGGAGTGGAAGTGGACACTGTTCATAATTAAGCTGGAACAACAGGAGTAATTGAGGCTGTCCCAGCAGAGGGGGACAAATGGTCACCCTGGACTTAGGGGATTGTAAAGTCATTGAGAGGTCACAGCTAGAGATTTGGGTGTCTCCCTTCTAGAAATACACGGGAAAGCTATGAGAATGGGGTGTCTCATCAACAGGTGGAGGGAAGAAGAGAAGGTCAAGGCCACCTTCATGACCCTCCCATAGATGGCTGGGAGAAGAAAGAGCAGTCTGTGAAAGAGAGAGAAGAGGCACAGAGATCAGGAGCAGAAGGGGACAGGAAGAAGGGGAAGGGGGGGG
>NW_007734146.1:16065-27856 GCF_000696425.1 Galeopterus variegatus | reverse complement strand
GGGGGGGGCCACATTTTGTGGGACAACTTAAAAGTAGGTCACTGGGAAGCTGGCAACAAAAACGAGAGAAATTATAGAATCATTTGCTTTTTGATTTTGTAACAAAATCTTCATCTATCTCAACAAAGTGCTAAAAGGCATTTAATTAAAGTAGACTAAAATTAATTTTGATTTGAGAACTTTTTTCTGCTATTCCCTTTATTATACCGTGAGACACTTCGGGGTGCTTTCAAAGGCTAGATCGGAACTTGAAGTTTTCTTGTGTCTCTGCATGGCCCAAGGCACTAAGAGGGCCTACATTCAGAGTGTCATTGACACAGATAAAATCTGGGCCCCAGTTGGAAGATATAAAAGCAAAGGGGATACTTTTGTGGTTTCTTTGTGGTCAGGAAGATTAAAAGGTAAAAATGCTGGTGAAGCGTATTGAACAATCACGTTGTTTATCAACTGGTGGTCTGTCATGTAATTGTTAAGAAGCTGGAGCTAGGTTGCTAATCACATCATTTTTCTCCAGCCAGACATGGTTAGTCCACTTGGCTCTAGCCAGAAGCGGCCTTTTCTGGTAGAGAGTATGTGTGCTTCGTGTGTGGCTTACTGTTCTCAGTTTATTAGACAGTAAAGTCTCAAGACTGGAGTCCTGGAAACTGCATCTGTCCCTTGCATTCTCTGAAAGCAAGTATTAATGATTGTGTTGGGGAGCAGCATCAGGCAGAAGATAAGCAGCAGGCCTTTCCTATAGTTTCTTTTTTATCACATCGAAAGTGTTACTGGGCTGAAATCACTGTGGTGCACAACCCCTGGAAACCAAAAGGAATAAAATCTCACAAGAATTCAAAAAGAACCAAGTTATTAACGTTGATCCAGAGCCCGCTGGCATGCATCATGGAAATCAAATGGATATAGAGGACTCCGGAGAGCAGAAAATGCATGACTCTAGGCTACCCCTGCACCAGATGCTATTATCAATACTTAAATACTGGTTTTCTCAGTAGTCCGTCTGTAGCTGGGTTTCATGCCCCATCTGATGAACGTGTGTAGCCAAGGCTGACCTGGAGCAGAATGAGGAGGCAGGAGCGATTTTGGCACACCACACCTCTCTGCCCTTCTCAGCTTCACCCTGAAGACTGAGTGTCCTTAAAGAGCTTCATGTAAGGTTATACATTCAAAATGATAATGTAGTAGAGGCATAAGGTGCCACAGCAGCTATGCTCAATTGTCCCTTTTCCCTTTTGTCACCTTCCTCCCTCCTTCTCTCCTCTTGTTCCCCTCTGTTCTATTTCCATGGCTTTTCTTTTTCCTTCTCCTTCCTTCTCTTTGACCATTCTTCATTTCCTTTCCTGAGATATGAAATGGGGGGAGAGAGGGAGAGAGAACAGGGAAGGAGGGTTATCTGTAATCTCTATTTCTAGATTGGAAATCTGTAATGTTTGTTGATCCCAGGGGTTCCTTTGTACTGTTGGGGTTTATTTTCACCTCGTAGGGTTGTTGGGAGGATTAAATGCAGAGTGTTTAGCCCAGTGCCTGGCACGCAGTAAGGTGTTGATAAACACTAGTTGTTATTAGTACTGAAAAGTTTGCCCTTGGAATAAACATCTTCAGCTCTAGGGTATTCCATTTGGGTAGAGATACCTTCCCTTCCCTTAAAAAGTTCCTTTATCTGAAATTCTTTCAGGTTCATTATATGTATGTGTGAATGGGCACATGTGCGTGTGAATGGGCACATGTGCATGTGAGCACACACACATGCACACATTTTCTTTCCCTGTTTGACAGAAGGGCACAATGCAGAGAAAAGATAATGCCTCACTTTGGTCTAGTAAAGTAGCTTTCAAAAAATTTTGACCTCCACAACTGTGACCCTCACACACATTTATATAAAACAAAGAACACATTTTCAATAAACAATACTTACCTTTACTACTTGCACTATCATGTTCTGCTCTGTTCCATTCTCTTTCATTAAAAAAACACTGATTGTCACATATTAATTAATTCCATGACCCTGAATGGGTGTTACCTGCAGTTAGAAAAATCCTGGTGTAGTAGGCACATGGGACTTTGCTGGTCCTGCCAGCAATGTCCCAGCCCTGGGCCTCCCACCCCCACTCTGCCAGATTTGTTGTGTTCTCAACTCTTCCAGTTCTTCCTTTTTGTCTTCCAAGTTAAGGAACAGCAAGTTAGAAATGCCTTTTCTATCTTGATTCCCCTTCCATACCTCCCTTTCTTTTTCTATTCCTCCTGCTCTCCCTCCACTCCCTAGCGAGAAATGATCATTCTTAACTGCTGCTTCTTGAATAATAATAATATTAATGGTGATGCTAACAACAGTCATAACAATGAGGACAGCTAACACTCATTTCACTCTTCCTTTATCCTAAGCACCTGTCTGAAGTGCTTTACAAATTTTAACTCATTTAATACTCATCACCACCCTAAATAGTAGAGTATACTATAGTTACTCTGCAGGAGGCATTACCTGCTCTTTTCTACCAACATCTAGCCAGAATTGGGAAGACTCAAATATTATAGAATCTGGGCTAAATATACTATAGTTACTCTGCAGGAGGCATTACCTGCTATTTTCTACCAACATCTAGCCAGAATTGGGAAGACTCAAATATTATAGAATCTGGGCTAAATACTTAATTAAATGGAAATGGTAACGATATTATGGAACAAACAATTTTCTTTCATGAATCCTGAAGTGGAAACAATACCCAAAGATAGTGAACACAAGCCTACAATCAGTAAACCTGAGGCTTGGCATATTGCTGTATTTAGGCTGAAATTATTTGTGATATATTGCAAAATTTAGTTGGAAAACATACAAAAATTTAGTCATATGGAAACATCCACTCAGAGAAAATTCCTGTGGCATTTCTTGTTTTATCCTTATTTTAATGCCTGCTTAGTTAATTCACTTAAAAATATTTAACAAGTAGTATTAATTTTTATCTGATTATAAAAGCAGTATCAGGGCCGGGCCGGTGGCGCACTGGAGAGTGCGCCGCTTGGGAGCGCAGTGAGCGCGGTACAGGTGCGACACCAAGGGTTGCGATCCCGTTACTGGTCAGTAAAAAAGACAAAAAAAGGTAAATAAATAAATAAATAAATAAATAAATAAAAAAATAAAAAAATAAAAGCAGTATCATATTCACTGTTCTAGAACGTGAAATCAAACATAAAAATGAAAATAAAATTATCCCAAATCCTACCACCCAAAGACAGCAGCTAGTCATATTTTGACATAGTGTATGTTTAGGCCTTCAGACATGTTTTGTTTGGCCTATGCAGTGTTTTAAAATGTTTTTCATATAAAAGCCCAGATTTCCAGCATCTCTTGAAGAAATCAAGATCTGTCAGCACCGGGCCCACATTTTTGCCGGGCAACAGCTGCTGGGAGGTGAGTAGCAGCCGCCCCTCTTAAGTAGGGCAGGGCATATGGATTTGATCTCTCCCAGTCCCCATTAGTCCCATTTTTCTTATACCTGGTCAGCTTCATTTACTTATCATTCTCATGTCCTGGTGGGGATTTGAGTTTTCTCTGCATTATTGCAGACAATTCTTTACCAACATTTCAGGGACAAGGTGGGTGGTGGTAGTGACAGTGACAAAGGGTGATGGGTAGGTGGGGGGTCCCTCTGTCCCCTTGGTAAAGAGGGTGGGGAAACAGAGGTCTTTCATTCCTGGCTTCTGCTCTTTCTCTCCTAGTACATCTGAAACTTAAACAAGCTGTAAATCTAGAGGATTAATTTCTTCAAACACTTCTCAAATCTTTTTTGCATGTTATTTATTCAACTTTGGCCATATTACTACAAACTAATAATACTGACTTTATTGTTAAGAAAATACTTCCATCTTCATCTTCCACACATTGCTTAACAATGAAGGGAGCCGTACTGGCCTAGATTAGTTCTTCTTAATCCCTTGGTTTCCCTTTAGGCCTAACCATATTTGACTTAACCACAATTACATTATAAACATTTCCCCATTAAAATTATGAATGAAGATCAGTTTTAGTGGCTGCACAATGTTCCTCTATGTGGATGTATCTCATTTGCCTGAACTTCTTTTCTAGTGGGTGAACTAGGGGTGAGCCCAGTGGGAGGACATGTCCAGTGATGGGGGAGAGGAGAAAAGGAGGTGGTGGGGACAGGGTACTGATAAACAGATACTAGAATTAGTTGCTGTAAGAGGCAGAAGTCTAAAATGAGCAGATAATCCCAAACGTAGAGTTTTTGGGCCAAAACCAACAGGTTAGATGACAAGTAGGGACCAAGACGCCCTGTTGGAATCCTGCCAGTAGGTCGGGGAGCAGATGACCAGAGAGTAAGAAAGCTGGTGGATGGGAAAAGTGAACCCATAGTTGCTGCTGAGCAGGGGTGCAGTCACAGTTTGCATTGTTTTTAAAAATAAGATTCCCATTCCTACTAGGTAAATTTAAAAGAGCTCATGCAGAATAAACAATAATTTAATCCATTCCTCTAAAGTTGAACATTTAGGTATTTCCAATTTTCTACTTTTATAAATAATGCTGGGATAAAAATCTCGATGCCTAAGGAATTGTAAAAATGGAACTACTTACTCTTTTAGACAATAGATTGAAATATATTTGCAATGTGTTTCCATAAAGATTGTTCCCATTTATACTCTCTTCAACAGCATTTGTGTGTCCTGCTCCAGCCCCTTTAAACTAACTTGGTCCATCCACGTACATCATTAAATGAAAAGCTGCCCCGACATCTATACTCCATGCTTGGAATTTTTCTAGGCCACAGGCTTTCAAAAAAAATTTTTTTTGACCGTGACTCACAACGTGAAGTAGATTTTACAAAATGATTCAACATGTATATGTTTATAACTGAAACAAATGATTCCCCAAACAATCGCTTGTCCTTTCTCTATGTGATGTACTTTGATAAGTCTCTTCTCTTCTAATTTAATTTTTAAAATAAACTGATCATGATCCATTAAATTGATGTAATAACTCTCCTATGGGTCGTTACTCTCCATTTAAAAAAAATCATTCTAGGACAATTTCTCATTTACAACTTGATTTCTTAGGATGTCAGCTTCTCTCTTTTCCTCGTCCATTTAAGTCCCAGAGTTCCATTCTTCAATGATCCCTTTGTTGATGACCTTTTTTGGATTTGCTCGCCTGGATTTGAACATCACCACCCTCTAAAGCATGTCTTCCAGATTTCACCCCCAGTCTCGGACACCCAATCCCTGTTGTGCCCTATCCAATTCTTAGGGCCTGTTCTGGGCTGGCATGATCTCTTCATGGTTCTTACTTGACAAGGATAGGAAATTTGATAGGAAATGAAAGTTCTTGTCATACTGCACATAGCACTGAGTACCATCATTAAAAAGGAAAGATCTTGCCTAGACTACCCTCACCGCAGATATCCACATGTTGACTCCCTCATTTCCTCAGTTTCTGCTCTAATGTCCTCTCCCCAGGGAAGCCTTCCCTGACTACATTTCAAAGAGAACTCAGTTTCCCTCTGTTCCTTCACCTTTCTTTAGCTTTTCTTTTTAGCTCTTATTGAGGGTTTGGCTGTACCTTGTTTGGAGTCATAGAAAATAAAAGCAGGGAGAGATTTAGAGGCCGGATATGGTTCAACCCTCTAATTTTATAAGGAGGAAACGCAAGCCCAGAGAGATAGGTAAGTGTACCACAGCCACCCAGGTTATTCACAGCAGAGCTGGACTAGAAATTGATCCCTAGATACTTGTCAATTTCTCAATGGTTTATGGTACTGTCCTTGTTCATGCTGTGTCCTTTATGATGAGGATTTTTGGGGTAACTTTGTTTTATAATAAACTTTAGGATGCATTGTATTAGGCTGTATTAGACTCAGAAGTAAATAGTGGTATGAAAATGTTCTGATGTATTTCTCACTGGAAGCATACAACTACTTGGTCAATTGAAAGGGCTTTATCTTCCTCAAATTGAATTTCTAGCATAACCTTTCTTACTCCCTATTCTTCTGCTCCCCTGACCTCCTTGCAGGTTTCATTTTATGCAGAAGGAAACTGAGGCATAGCGAGGTAAGTGACATAGATACCACCCCAATTAAACTAAACTACAATATCAAAGGGAAAATAGTACATACAAAGATTCAGAAGATTAACTTAGGTTGCTAGCCAGAAATTTCATGCAGATGAAGACTTGAGTTTAAGGCTCCAGTGAGGCAGAGAGTTTGATGATGAACAGAATCAGAAGGAGATGGAGCCTTGTGTTACAGGGTTTGATAAGGGAGAGAGATGGAAGCTACAAAACATCACAGCTACGGTGCAATTGTTGGTTCTGGGCAGAACCTTCCAGACTAGGGGGTAAGGTAGTTCAATATACTGCTGGTAACTTTTGCACCTGCAGCAGCTGGGCATTTTGGGGAGTTCTTGAAGCTCTTCCATGTAGTATTTTCCTGTCCCAAACACTTTAGATTCTCAAAATACAAATGTATTGGTGATTAGTGAAATTTTTATTTTTTAATTTTGATAGTTCTGTATCTATTAAGTATCTTTTGGCAATGACATTAATTTTTCCTTTTGGGAAATTGCTCCTCTCTCATTGGTTACATTTTCGTGGGACTGTTAACTAAGATGCCCTGACCACCTTTCAAGGGGAAGGTATAAGACCAAGTATCTTTTGGCAATGACATTAATTTTTCCTTTTGGGAAATTGCTCCTCTCTCATTGGTTGCATTTTCGTGGGACTGTTAACTAAGATGCCCTGACCACCTTTCAAGGGGAAGGTATAAGACCCAAGCTAATCTGAATGTAAACTGAATTTCAATCAATGTGACAAAGAGACTGAAAACATTTAGAGCTCACTTATTCTAGTAGCAACGCTCTGTCTAGACAATTGTCATATTCCTGCTACATCGACCTCTTCTGGGCCTGGTTCTCCAGCCTTCTCTTTGATTTCGTGAACTCTTCCATATCCTTCTAGTAAGTTTCTTTTTGCTTAAGTTAGACACAGTAGATTTCTTATATTGACAACCAAGAACCTTAATTAACACAATGGACAATCTGACCTGGGATTTCCAATCATCTCTTTCCACCAAAACTATACTAAGGGGCATGTCAATAAACATTTGTTCATCATCTACAATGTGCCAGGTGGTATGCCAGTGGCTATCATCTAGGTTATCTAATTTAATCCTCGTAACAACATCACAAGAGAGGAATTGTTATTTAATTTTAGATGGAAAAACCAAGTGTCTTAGTCCATTCAGTCTGCTATAACAGAATACCATAGACTAGGTGGGTTGTAAACAACAGAAATTTATTTATCACAGTTCTGGAAGTGGGAAGTCCAAGATGAAGGTGCTCGCAGATTTGGTGTCTGGTGAGGGCTCATTTCCTGGTTCATAGATAGTTACATTTTCTCTGTGTCCTCACACGGCAGAAGAGGTGAGGGAGCTCTCTGGAGTCCCTTTTATCAGGGCACTGATCCCAATCATGAAGATTATGCTTTGCTCTTATGATTCCAAAGGCCCCACCTCTGATTACCATCACATTGGATATTAGGTTTTGATATATGAATTTTGGGGGATGCCAACATGCAGTCCATTGCACAAAGGGTAAGTAAATTGCCCAAGGTAGCTTGTAAGTAGCATAGTTGAGATTCAAGCCCATTGTCTAATGGTCTTTTAATATGTCTGCCTGTACCTTTTCCCCACCTATAATACTTCTGTTAGGAATATAAAANCTTTCTCATCTTATAGGTAAGAAAATGGAGACTAACAGATTTCTATACTGTCAAGCATTACTGAAATTACTATTTACCAATAATGAGGTTTAGATCCAAACCAATTTAGTTTAGTCATGAGACAGGTGGGACTGTGTAAATTTATACAGCTCAATTAAAATCATGGAGCTGAAAGAGACCTCCAGGTCTCTTATAATAATGTACCCATCTGCCTCTATCATGGTGAGTTTAAACAATATCAGCAGGTTTTCTTTTTCTTTGCAGCCTATAAAGAAGGCAATTCAATCATCTGTTTTATAAAGCATTAGAGCATTGTTTACACCTGTCAATCTAATGGTTTTTACATGTAAATGTGGAGCACTTTATATGTCTGTTTAAAACTAATATATTCTATTTAAAGGTACTTAAAATTGTTATTTGAAAATTAGAAGCAGTCAAAAGTAATATGAAGTGTCATTAGGCAAGTGAAAGTGTTGGAATATGTAACCTTAAGCATACTTTCACAATTGGAAATAGCCCTATGTTTCAAAAGTAAATAACTAGGATGAAAGATGTCAGGTGAAGGGAATGTTTTCTCCAACCTGGGAGAAGAACAGTTATAGGGGGTCTGCAGAATACAGTGCAAACTTTTTAGACTCATTTTGGGGCCCCCCCCCCAATCAAATTCAATGTAGCAAATGTTTACTGAAAGCCTCATATGTGAGCTACTGAGCTAAGAGCTTTGAGAATACAAAGACAACCAGATACAATTCTTGACTGTAACTAGCTGGAAACTAGTTAGGGAGATAACCTAGGCATACTAATACATCTAAAAGGTATCAAGAGAAAAGTGGTATCAGATTCATGGAAACACACTGTAGGAAGGGCAGGCTATAACTGTCTGGGGGAATCAGGGAAAACTTTTGAGATGCATTTTGAAGGATGAATATGATTTTGACAGTCAGGGATAGGGGAAAGATTATGCACCCAGGAAGTATCATATGAAGAGAGGACTAAAGATGAGAAATGTGCCTGTGTAAGCTTTCTATTTCAGGTCCTAAATGTACTTTAGGACCTGCACTCCCCTCTTTAGAATCCCCCCTCTTCATCTTTCTACCTGTTAAAATCCTAACCACCAGGGGCTTACATAAAACGATTTAGAATGGTTGTGTTAAGAGTGAGATTATTGGTAAATTTATTATCTTTCTTTTCTTATTTTTTAGTTTTGCTTTTCTTTGTAAATGTGATTATACTACAGAAAAAAAAATTTATAACAAAGGTATTGTACATACCTCCCCAAACCAACTCAAATCCTTCCTCCTCAACACTAATTCCTGACTACATGATAATGTTAAATTTGAACTGGAAATATTAATGTGAACTCCTGATGTAAAGGCGTGTATGTGTGCATATATGCATAGGCTCTGCCTACTGTAAGAGCTCAGAAGCAATAACAGCTCAGTAGCAATGAGAACACCTACTGCATGGATGTTGGTTTCTAAAGCTCATTTTCTGCTAAAATGAGCCAAGACTCTTTGGAGAAGGTCTGGGGCAGGGAAGAATAATAGCCTAGGTAAGCCCAGAACATCCCATAGTTCCAGAAATAAAGGAAGTTTTCCAAGATTAACAGGGACCTATCAAGCAGTTAGCCTAAAGGAGCTCCCACTGAGGAAATGTGGGACAATTTGGACATTAAAAAGAAAAATTCAAGAGAGAGAGAAAAAGGAAGAGGAGGAGGGAGAGGAGGAGAAGAGAAGAGGAGAATCAGCAGTAGCAGCAGCTCAGTACTCATTTGGCGGTGACCCTTACTTTGACGATTGGTATTTAAAGGAAAAGAAGTAAACATTAACCGCGTCTTTTTAGGAGGAACTGTAGTTTTTCCCTGGTTGAGGAAAGACTTCCTCCCTAAAGAGTGCTAGGTAATAAATGTTTTAATTTGAGCCCTATGAAATTGTTGATATTCAACTATTTTTAATATACCAAGTTTCACATGATAAAATCAAATAGGTAATGAAAAAATTAGGAAAATCAACATTTTGCAATCCGCAATGAAATAATTGATTCAGGTAAGAATCACTAATAGATATTGAAACTATGTGAAAAGTTATTGGGGCAAAAGAACATCCCTGTGGTGCCAAAGTGTCTCCCCTTGGATCACTTACTGACTGCAAAAGTGAAAACATACCTTCATCACTCTCTGGTGAGTTCTGGCTCATTTAAGCAAGTGGTCAAATTTAGCTTTGTTTATGGTGAGACAACTTGACATTTTGTTTTTCCTGATGTGATACAATCTGAAATTCACAGCATGACCTAGGAAGCATTCTAGCAAAAAATGTGTAAGCTGCATGTTTGCTATTCCCCATTCGCCCTTATAAATCCACGTGGTGCCTTTTCTGTTCTACCCTGCACCTCTGGACACTTCCCTCTGCAGGCTATATCACCCAGGCTCCCTTGTGTTTTGATTTCTCAGTAATTTGTCCAATGTGGAGGGGTGTGGCAGAAATTTTGAGGGTGGAGGAGAGATGTTGTGGTCTTTATTCTCCACCACCTCACTCCCTGCCTGGGTACACTTTTGGCGGTAGCTATGTTCCTTCTGCATCTATGGCTTCTGTTGGGGGCCCCTCTCCCAAAGCTCTAGCTCCTGAAGTGCTTCAGTAATACAGCTCAGCCTCAGGCTGCTTCAGGCCTGGGGGTAGTAGTCCCAGTGCTTCACTGTCCCTTGCTGTTCCCCATGCCTGCCCACACATCTGTACATAGTCCCTTCATTTAACTTCCTTCAGTTGAACCCTTTGAGTGTGCCATCTGCTTCCAGTCAGAACTCTGATGGATTCAACCTGAATCGGCTCAGGTCTTTATTTTAACAGGACATCAAGGCTAGAAAAACAAGTTAAATGATACCTTGAGATAACAATCAGACAAATCCAGAATTTGGGACCATTTACATCTGCTATCTTCAAAGGTCAATATCATTAAAGAAAAGAGTAGGAAAACTCTTCCAGATTAAAACAAGCCGAATAGATATAACTACCAAATGCAATGTATGAGCCTGGTTTACAAAAACAGCTATAATTTTTTTGGAGTAATTCAGAAAATTTTAATATGGACTAGATTTTAGATGGTACTAGAGAATTACTGTCAGTATTTTTGGATATGGTAAAGGGATTGTGGCTTATAGGGAAATGTCCTTTTTAAAGAGGTGCATACTGAAGTATTAGAGGTGAAGTGCTACGACTGAAAATTCCTTTAAAATGTCTAGCAAAATAGATAATATGACAAAGTATTAACAGGTGTTAAATTTAACTAATGGGGATATGGTGTTTATTGTACTATCCTTTCAACTTCTTGAAAAAATTCATAATTCTTTATGAAAAATTTTATGTTCAAAAATTTTCATAATAAAATAAAACAGTGGAAAACATTAATAAAGAAAACAAAATTTCTAACCTACCCAGGAATGATTTCTCCTACTCCCAAATGGTTATAGCTTTTTACTTATTATACTGTTCATTTGCTCCTAATATGTGCCTCTTGGTAGCTAAGAACTGGCCTCTGTACTCCTTTTTATACCCTACAGAGGCTTGTATGAAAGTTTTATATATTTAAGGCTGTTTGTGGCAAACATAGGCATATGTGGTCAGAAGGTTTCTATGTCTATTTTTATTAAAGGAAGGGAAAAGGTGCAGGAAGCTAGATGGGATGCAGAGAAGTGCAATTTAGACACTTTATTGAAATTATCAGAGAGCAGTCTTGAGGTCCCTTCCTGGGAGCAGGGAAAGCCAGTGAAGACAGATGGCACTGAGTCTGACACTTCACAATACCCTTGAAAGTTTTGCAACCTCAGACAAGTCATCGGAGGAGCTGTCTCCAAAAAAAGATTCATGTGCCTTCCAATTTATAGTCAACTCAAGATGGGAGAAAACCAGGATTAGATTAAACCTGCATGGAGAAAAATTAATTTTGAGTAAATTCCTTAATGAACTCTTGTCTTATATGTATTTATTTAACTCAATTTAAACAGCATGCCAACACAAAAAAATTAATGTAATTCTCTTCCTAGCTAACATGTAATCCTTTTTGAATATGAATTTCTTT
>NW_007734146.1:13936-15439 GCF_000696425.1 Galeopterus variegatus | reverse complement strand
TGGCACTGAGTCTGACACTTCACAATACCCTTGAAAGTTTTGCAACCTCAGACAAGTCATCAGAGGAGCTGTCTCCAAAAAAAGATTCATGTGCCTTCCAATTTATAGTCAACTCAAGCTGGGAGAAAACCAGGATTAGATTAAACCTGCATGGAGAAAAATTAATTTTGAGTAAACTCCTTAATGAACTCTTGTCTTATATGTATTTATTTAACTCAATTTAAACAGCATGCCAACACAAAAAAATTAATGTAATTCTCTTCCTAGCTAACATGTAATCCTTTTTGAATATGAATTTCTTTATAGAAAAATTATTATTCAGTGAAAACACAGGACAATTTTTATTCATTTGATAGTGCTTAAAAGAAGCCAGGTGTTTTGAAATACTTGGGAAAATGCAGGCCTAGAACCTGAGAAAAACGGCTTCTCAGTACTTTCTGTGTTGTCTCTTACTCTTCTGGTGAGGTAGTCTTGCAGATATCTTTGCTATTATAATTCACATGCCATGTAAACCTGCTGGAACCTCCACAGTGGGCAGGGCAGAGACAGAAACCTGCTGAATGCCCATGCAAAGGCCATCTCCCACCTTATTTCTAGCTAAGAACTCTGAGTTTCAGGTACCAGGTGCCCATATACTTCAGGGGAGTCTTCATCATCCTATTCATTTGCCAATCTTTGGTTAAACACAGGCACAGGACACAACAAGGCCAAGGAGGTGGGGGTGGAGGAGGGGGCAGTGAATCTTCTTCTGTGAGGCTTCCAGAAAAAGTTTCTCTACCTTTCAAAAAAGACGTATTTGAGAAATAGACCGTTTCTGTCTCTAGTCGTTATTGTGTGAGGATGTGATGCAGTGTTAACCTGCTCTCCCCAAACAGAAAGGCCTATTTGCAGCGTTTGCCTATTTCCATTCCTGTGATGTAAATTCTCCTGCTATGGTGGATTTCAAGCCTCCTTGGAGCTTGACAACTGGCTGTCAAAATTCCTGAATATTTAGCCATTGGCTCTCAGGAATCCGTGGGAACCAACTCCAGCTCACTCCTGATTGCTCAGAGCTGCTGTGTCCATCTTGTGAAAAGAGGGGGCAACTCGGTGGGGACGACAGAGCAGAAAGACAAAAGACTGGATCCTCAGTGACGCCTGTGAGCCTCGGAATTAACCGGCCCTGCAGTCTTCCTATCTCTGGCCTTCGGACTTGTTTAAAGTGGGTTGAGTTGGTGTTTGCGTGTGGTGAATCTGGCCTGGATTTAGCTGGTGCAGATATCCACGGGTTCCAGCAGGGACAAAACTGAACCCTGGATAATGGGAATACTCAGTTGGTGGTCAGGGGGTCGGGAGGACCGTCCAGGTTGCAACAGGACGCTGGCCGGGTGCTGAGAGGAAAAGAATGGTGGCAGAGGGCCAGCCGGGCTGTCAGTGCCCTTGCCAAGGAGGCTGAAGTTCAGGGCCACGCTCCAGCGAGAGCCAGCGCCCGAGCGCGAGGCAGGAAGCCTGCACGCCCCGCCG
>NW_007734146.1:12766-13646 GCF_000696425.1 Galeopterus variegatus | reverse complement strand
GGGTCGGGGTGGGGGGGGAGGTCTTCTGTGACTGCCATGGATCAGGCTGAGAAATGCAGAAGGAACCCGAATCTTCTCCAAAGCTGCCTGAGCACCTCTTCTCCGTGACGTTACAGAGTTGCTGCCTACCTTTCTTCCTGGACTTTCAAAAGGGGCATCACTCCTCCCCGACCCCACACTCCTATTGTCACATCCCTGGGGTCCTGGAATTCACCCCCAGACTGGCCTTCTGAAAAGCGCTCCCTCCCCCGTTGTGTGAGGACATCTGTTGGCCGGCCTGTGGCAGAAGCAATTTCGTTTCCGTCGTGAAACGCCCCTCGCTTACAGCGCGATTACTCCTGTTTTTCGTTTACACCTTTCCTTTCTTTTCCTGTCCATCTAATAACCCATCCAGAGGCCTATTCTTCTTCAGCTCAGTCCCATTCATAGAATAACTACCTAGGAAGGACTTTTATAATTGAACTGTGTAGAGGAAGTAGGTTCAGGAAGAATGAAAGCTGATGTGTCAACAACATTATCTGGGTATTTTCAGAGCATTATTATTTTTTCTCTGTTTTATCTGGGAAGCCAAAGGGCAGGAAACTTGGCTTCCTTTGCACTCTGTTACCGCTGGAAGTCTTGGTTAGTTATTTTAATGCATTCAGTGGGCTAAGTTCTGTGACGATATCATTACTAGGGAGTAATTTAGGGTGGAATCAAACAGGAGAGGAAACCCTCAAGAGCGAAGTTCTTCCAAGTTCATGCTGGTTTCCTACCCATCTTAGCAAAGTTTTGCTTGTTTTGCAAGCGCCTCCCGATTTAGTGAGACAGTTTGGAGAATGAATAAAAGGAATGCTTTTCTGCCTTCCAAAACCCATTGTAAACAAGGGCAAAAGACTAT
>NW_007734146.1:0-12501 GCF_000696425.1 Galeopterus variegatus | reverse complement strand
TGAATAAAAGGAATGCTTTTCTGCCTTCCAAAACCCATTGTAAACAAGGGCAAAAGACTATTGTAGAAAGGGCAAATATTTGCAACTCATTTAACAGATGAGGGCTAATCTTTATTTATAAAAAGCTCTTACAAATCAATAAGAAAAAGACCAACAGCCCAATGAAAAACGTGCAAAAAATAAAGAAAAAAAGTCCATAGAAAAGGGAATACAAATGTTTCTTAGACATATTAAAAGATAGTTAGCTTCATAATAAGATAAATAGAAATTAAATTTATACAGACATCCATTTTTCATGTATTAGATTGGCAATGATAAAAAATCAACACACTGTTGGCAAGGTTGTGGGGAGACAGGTGCTGTCATATATGACTGATGGAGAAATAAATTTGTACAGCCTTATGAAGAGTTATTTGGAACTATCCTTCAAAATTATAAATATCATATGCTTGGACTTTTTAAAGCCAGTGTTAGGAATTTATCCTATAGGTTTATTGCACACACAGAGAATGACATGTTTGCAAAGTTACACATTGCAGCCTTGTTTGTCAAAACAGAAGATTGGAAACAATCTAAATATCAATGAAGGATTAGTTAAATTATGGCATATCCATATAATGGAATATGATGCACCCGTAGAAAACGAGGATACTCTTTTTTTTTTTTTTTGGTAAGGGGATCGCAACCCTCTGCTTGGTGTCGTCCACACTGTGCTCAGCCAGTGAGCGCACCAGCCGTCCCCATATAGGATCCGAACCGGCAGCCCAGGCGCTATCAGCACTGTTTTTTTTTTTTTTTTGGTAAGGGGATCGCAACCCTCTGCTTGGTGTCGTCCACACTGTGCTCAGCCAGTGAGCGCACCGGCCGTCCCCATATAGGATCCGAACCGGCAGCCCAGGCGCTATCAGCACTGCACTCTTCCCGAGTGAGCCACGGGGCCGGCCCGAGGATACTCTTTATATACACACATTGAAAGATCTCCAAGATATTTTGTTGAGTGAAAAAATTTAACGTGCAGAAGATTGGGTAACAAAAGAGGAGACAAAGAATACTTACATGCATTATTTGATTCTAATGCATAAAATACATCCAAGAGGATATCCAAGAAATTAATAATATTCAATACCTTGGTGGAAAGGAATCAGGTGCCTGGGGCATAAGGTAGGAGAGATAATTTTTTTTTCTTTTAACTTTGTATACCTCCCCTCCCCCTTTTTTTGGAAATGCACTGCCAATTTAGTTTAGTAAATAATTTTTTTTAAGTGAGAGCAATACTCTGGTACATCTGAAGTGACCTAATCCACCCAATCTGTACTACATCTTAAATTTTTCCTTTTAGCCTCTTTTATTGTTGACTTTAGTGGCTGTCTGTCCTCCATGCATGCATTTTCCTGTTCCTCCAGGTGCCACACCTTTTCTCTCTGTTTCTAACCTCAGTTTGCCTCGTGATTTCTCCTGTAGTTCTTAATAACAACCCTTTCAGCTGGATAGTACTACACAGACCTCTTCTTCTATGTGTTAGACCTAGGGAAATCACTTCAGTCCTTGCTTCAACACTTCCTCCCCTAGAGAAGAGCAAATAAACTCACAGTTGGGAGTTAAGCAGGAAGCTATCTATCTTTGCAGGGAACCAGGCAACAGCTAGGGCAGGGGTTAGCAACGTATGGCACAGATGTTGCTAATGGTGGGTGAGGTTGTTTTAAGAGCTGGCATTGTGGAGAGAGATAACTACATACATGGAAGAGCAAGAAGAATCTACCCTAGGGAGAGTGTGATAGTGAGAATTGGAGGTTTGAGTTCTAATCCTTGCTTTGCCACTTATTGGTTCTGTGACTTCAGGCAAATTTTCTTAGCCTATCTTCTCTCCTCTGTAAAATGGGTTCTATAATGGTTGGTGTGGTTCAGACTTCTGGCAGTCCACTAAAATTCATTCTTGTTTTCTTTTGTGTGAATATGTATATAGCCGGGCATAGCCGGGCACATACCTATTAACATATTTCCACATCTCCCTTGTTGTTAAATGTGTCCAAAGGACTAATTCCCTGCTAGTGGAATGTGAGCAGAAGTGTGTGTTACATTCAGCTCTGGGACATAAGACTCCTCCATGCTCTTTCCTCTTCTTACAATGTGGAACCTGGAGCAACCCAACCTTTACCAGCAACCCAACCTTTACCATGGAGATGAGGGCAAGACCACAGGGGTGGCAGAGCAACAACTTAGGTGGAACCTGGGTCTCCAAATGAACACATGGAGCACAGCTGCCTGCTCATCTGCAACACTCACCCACTGTTACGAGAGAGAGAGCTGAATTCTGCTCTTTAATCCATTCTATTATTGTTAGGTCTCCTTGCTGTGACAGACTAGCCTTAAACTAACCAATGGAGTGAAGCCTCTGAACTTCTGACCTTGGTGTTTCCAACACCACACTCCAACCAACTGAGCTAACTGGCCAGCCCCCAGAGTTCAGCCTTTTTATGTTTTAAGTACTAGAATACCCAACCCAAACTAGATTAATAAATGGCATTACTTGGCTCCCATATAAGAGAAAATTTAAGAAGCAGGGAAAACTAGCATTGTTTGATTGGGTATCAAGCAACATCATCAAAGAATTGATTTCTTCCTATGCTTTTGCTTTGCCTTTTGTGGGGTCAGCTTCACTCTATGGTTGCTTGCACCGATGGTGGCGAAATGGCTGTGGCAATTCCAGGCTTCACATCAGCTCACCACACCTTCCAGAAGAGTGGAGAGAAAGAGAGCGAGAGAATGAGAAGACTTCCTAGAACTATGACTGGAGAGTGGGATTATTCTGACCAGCTTAAGTTCTAGTCACTTGTCCTCCATCAAACAGCAGGCACAGGCCAGCTTTTCTAGAACATATGGGCTATGTGGAGGAGGAGTGGGCCCCTAATAAAAATTGGAGTGGATGTTGCTGAAGTACCACCATATCCACTACAGGAATGTAGTGATTGTTTTAAGGATTAAATTGAATGAGATAACCTATATAAAGGGTGTAGCCCAATGCTTGGCACATAGTAGGTGGTCAGTGGCTGTTAATTTGCTCTTCTATCTAGATCTAGTTAGCAGTGCTGCCAAGTGGTATGGGGTTAGAGAAGATTCCCTCTTTAAGAGTCTCAAGGCTGTGTAGTTGCAGGCCAGTAAAACAGGATTGTGATGTGCACAAAGCAGCCACCTCTCAGTTTCAAGATCTCTGTCATCCACGGCAATTATTGGTGGGAGTGGCCCATGGAGAGCACCACCTCACACTCAGTTGCCAAGAGTATGAATAATAGAATGCTTGGCTCCACTCTTTCAAAGTCTCCCTTCCTCTGTTAATCATAGATGATCATTGGTCTGTCATTTTTAAAGACTCAGGTTTGAGATTACAGAAGGGGCTGCCTGCCCAGTATCTTATGTTACCCATGCTATTTCAGGCAGGATGTTGGTTAAGAGACATGTTTGGGCCAGGTTATGGCTTTTCTGCCTTTACCCACTTGCTAGAGGCTGTATAATATAATGAAAAGATTCTGGGCTTGCGTCTGAGACCTCATTTTACCATCACTAACTGTGTGATTGTGTGTAAGTAATTTAATTCTTTATGCTTCAGTTTCCTCATCTGTAAATAGGGTTTTGACTCTTGCTCTACCAACCAGTTATGGTTGTTGCGAAGCTCAAAGACAGCACTTTGTATGTAAATAGGAAATAAATTTTAAATGTAAGGTGTCAGTCAACATAATAGTGGAAATACTTTGCTGCTATTTAATTTTCTCCATATTAAGTGTCAACCTACCTGGGGCTTGTGAAACAAAACAGGTTGAGAGAGGACAGGCCAAGTGGGAAATTTTTGTTCATAATGACAGGATGGGTCCAGGTTTCATTAATAATTGTGTATTGATTGTCTCGGTGTGTTTGTTACTGGTATTTTACATATTAGCTAACGTAATCCTTTTAATAACCCTATGAGGTAAATATTGTTATATCAGATGAGGAAACTGAGACTGAGAGTGGTTAAGTGACTGTACGAATATCACACATTTAGGAAGTGGCAGACCAGGATTTGAAGGTCAAGTCTCTTTAACCACCAAGGTAAACATGGTCAGCTGATTCAGGCAGGAAGGAAGTGACCAGCTTATAGGACAATGAAAGATTCATCCAGGGGCATATAATAACTCTTTCCTTTGCCTATTTATTCATGCAATCCACAAATATTTACTGATAGCCTCTTATGTAGCAGGAACTGTGCTGGATTTGAAACAAAACAATGAATAAAATAAGAGTTCCAGAAGGGTTCACGAAACATTGGTTTAGCAGAATAGCTTGTCAGACATCCCATTTATCATTAGTTCAATCCTGTTAGAAAAATTGCTCCTATTGCTTGGCCAATATTAAAGTTTTAGACATTATTGTTCTGTAGAAATGATCTGCTTACGTTGCTTCCTGCTGGAGAATGGCATAAGTTCATAATGACTGAAGATCACATACCCAGTGATTTCGTTTCAGAGGGAACTGCACAATGGTTTTGAAATGGCAATAATTGCCTATTGCTCTCAGGATTATCTTATTGTCTGGCGAAGGTTACGAAGACAGTGGGGTTTTAAGAGACCATTCAGCAAGAGTGACAAAAGGAATTACTTTTTATTTTCCTCTGAACAGCTCTCAAAGTGAGCATCTAATTCAGAGCCCATAACAGTCTGAAAGAACTTCTGTGATAAACTCAAAGTCCTTAAAGCTGAAGGGAGACTGAGTTATAGAACAATATAGAAAACTGAAGGTACGGCGCATATGTAGTAGAGAGTTGTTTGTTTTCAGGGATCCCAAATGAAATGGAAATGGGCTGGGTGAGACCCATGGTTAAAACAGCCACTACGATGATATTTTGCATCTTAATTTAAAGGAGCTATACCCCTCTTCTTTGATAAGTATCATGCAAATAAGCCTTCTAAGAGCCCATAACAGTCTGAAAGAACTTCTGTGATAAACTCAAAGTCCTTAAAGCTGAAGGGAAACTGAGTTATAGAACAATATAGAAAACTGAAGGTACGGCGCATATGTAGTAGAGAGTTGTTTGTTTTCTGGGATCCCAAATGAAATGGAAATGGGCTGGGTGAGACCCATGGTTAAAACAGCCACTACGATGATGTTTTGCATCTTAATTTAAAGGAGCTATACCCCTCTTCTTTGATAAGTATCATGCAAATAAGCCTTCTGATCTGAAAATATTCTACAGTTTATCTGTCCACACCAATGCCATTTGATGAAAGTTTCTTTTGAGGGGAAAGCATCCTTTGTTAAGTACTGCTAAGGGTCAGACACATTACCTGTTTCTCTCATTTAACACTCACCACAACCAGATGAATTAAGTTGTATTTTCACCATTGCACAAAGCTCTGTCCCCTACTCGGATTCATTGATTCATTCAACAAATATTTTTTAAGAGCCTGCTATGTGCCAAGCATGCTTTAGGGGCTAGGATACAGCAGTGAACAAACCTACAAATGTCCCTGGCCCCATGGAGCTTGTGTTTTAGTGGTGGAGACAGAACTAAACAAACAGACAAACAAATATAATATTTGAGGCTTTGGAGATTAGTGCTATGGAGAAAGTAATGGGGGGCAGGGAGATAGGAATATTAGGGTGGCAGGGGAGGCAGGATTTTGTAAATTTACATAGGATGTGGAATTAATTATCTGCTACTGAGTAACAAATTACTCCAAAACTTAATGGCTTAAAACAGCAAACATTTATTGTTTCACAATTTCTGTGGGTCAGAAATCCAGGCGTAGCTTAGCTAGTGTCTCTGCTTCAGGATCTCTCAGGAGGTTGCATTTATTGTGTCGGCTGGAACAGTTGGCAGGATTCTGCTCATTGCACGCTGCTGGATGGAGGGAATTCAGTTTCTTGCTGGCTATTGGCTGGAGGTCTCCCTCAGTCCTTGCCATATAGGCTTCTCTATATGGCAGCTTACAATATAGCAACTGGCCTCCCTCAGAGTGAGCAAGTGAGAGAATGAAAGAGTGTGCCCAAGCTAGAAGCCACAGTCTTTTTGTAGTCTAATCTCCAAATTGACACCCCATCATGGCTGCCTAACACTATTCACTGGAAGCAAGTCACTAAATCTAGTTCATACTCAAGAGTTCGGGATTACATAAGGGTGTGAGTACCAGGAGGCAGGGTCATTGGGGGTCATATTGGATGCTGCGTGACCAGTCAGTAAGCCCTCTCTAATGAGATGGCATTGGAGCAGAATCCTAAGGGAAAGTGAGGGAGCACGCATGTGGCTGCCTGGGAGAAGAGCAAAGGCTGAGGGAAAGCTAGTTCAATATGAAGTCAGAGAGGTGGCACTGGTTTACATAGGGTAGAGTTTTATGTGGGTCATTGTTGGGAACTTGAATTTTACTTTCAGTGAGATGGGAAGGTTTTGGAAGGTTTTTAGCAGAGGAGTAATGTGAATTGACTTGTGTTTAAGAAAATCACTCTGGTTGCTGTGTGGAGAATAGATTGGGGGAATGGTCATTAGCAGAAGCAATGGGACCACTTAGGAGGCAATTGCAGTAATCCAGTTGGCTTAGATCATGGCTTAGACCAGAGTAATAGTGGAAATGCAGAGAAGTAGCTGGATTTTGGATATATTTCCTAACAAAGCTTACAGGATTTGTTGATGATTTGGATGTGGATTGTAAAGAAAGTGAGGAGTCAATGATGACTGTAAGATTTGGGGACTTAGAAACTGGAGGAATAGAGTTGCCCTTTATTAAGCTGGGAAATACTGATGGAGGAGCAGATTTTGAGAGGAGACGTCTCTTAAATCAGGGGGTTTGAACATGTTAATGTATGCCTGTTAGACATCAAGGTGGAGGTGTAGAGTTGGCAATTGGCTATATTAATCTAGAGGTTGGGAGAGTGGGGTGAACTATCAAATATAAATTTGGGATTTTTTAGCATTAATAGGGTATTTAAAACCAATGGGGATGGATGAAAATACTGAAAAAGTGAGTGTAGATTGAGAAGTATATAGGCCCATGGACTGAAACTCTGGGGCAATGCCAATGTTTAGAAATTAGGAAAATAAGGTCAGCAAAGGAGACTGAGAAGAAGTAACCAGAAAGGGAGGAGGAGAGCCAAGAGAGATTAGTGCCTTGGAAGCCAAAGTGAAGAAAGTACTTAAAGAGGGAGAGAGTGGTCAACCGTCTCAAATTCTGCCAGTAGGTCAAGCAAGATGAGGATTGAGAATTGATTGTGGGCTTGGGGACGTGGAGGTCACTGGTGGCTTTGATGAGAGCTGTTTAAGTGCAGTGCAGTGCAGTGGGAGAATGAAAGCAGAGCAAGAGGGGACGGTGAGAACTGAGGCTCTTGCGAGAAATGGATGTCTTTCAGCAATTGGCTTGCTGCACCGCCTGCAACAGGCTCACCTGTGGTGCTTATTGGAGATATAGATTTGAAAACAGAATCTCTGGGGATGGCACCCTATAATCTTCATTTTTAGCAAGTCCCACACATGATTTTGAGGCACATTAAAATTTGGGAAACAATATCCTGCCCCATGTGCTTTATCTTGCATCTATTAAAGCCACTATTTGCCTTAAGGTATTATATGTATGTTCCATCTGTATAACCCAAATGAGAATTTCATGGATGAGAGTTTGTCCTGGAGGCATTCCTATATTTCCCTTTTAGTTTTTTCATTACCTGAAGTTTTTAAGAAACCCAGACAAAGAAATTCTGGAACCCCCAAAATAGCAGTAGGGAAACACATCTAAAAACCTCAAGAATTTTGAAATTCTCAGAATCAACATGTTAGCTTCCTGAGGACACTGGAAATAGAAAGACAAAATTCATGCAGATTCAGGAGGAATTCAATATTTTCTTGATCTCTGAAGTGCATAATTTCCTAAGCCTGTCCAGCTGGAAAGATGGATGAGCTGTTCTAGTCAGGTCTATTTGGAGGGTGGAGAGCACCTGGATAGGAGGCAAGGGCTACACTGTTCAGCTGTATCAAAGGAGATTGTTCCTTTCTGGCTTGCAACTTTGGCATTAGGAACAGATGTGTTTAAAAAAGAACGATGCAGTGTGGGAAGAATAGAAGTGGTGGAAATTTGAACTCAAGTTTTTCCCTGTGTGTTACACAGAACAAGGGCCTCACAGCATTTAGGAGGAGGGTGTTCCCTCTGTCCTCAGTCCCCTTTTCCTTTATTACAGTCCCTTCCAAAGCCTACAGACTTGTTCCATGTCTCTTCCCACTGGAATCTCCACCCTTTCTCACAGGTAAGATTTTATTCTGTTGGTCCTTTCTTGTACCTTGCAAACTCCAGGACCTTGATGCCAATGGAGGTTCTCTCTGCTTAGGTATTTTGATTTCAGAAGGGAGTGGGATGAGATGCGATCTAATCATATTAATGTAGACTCCAATTCCAATCTTCCCTTCAGTGAGAGTTGTTTCTGATTTCCTCCCTAGTTTACTTAAGAAGCAAGAGATCATTGACAATGTTTTTCTTAGAGGTAGACCAACATGGCTAACAAAGTTGTATAGAAATTATATCCCAGTTACTTCCATGTGTATTTATGTTATCAATTGTGGCCAAGGCAATTTTAAATAGGAAGGAGACTAACGAAAAACATTCTGAAAATGGTGACTGTAATATAAGGGTACTT
Organism: Galeopterus variegatus; assembly: GCF_000696425.1. Classification (NCBI taxonomy): domain Eukaryota; kingdom Metazoa; phylum Chordata; class Mammalia; order Dermoptera; family Cynocephalidae; genus Galeopterus; species Galeopterus variegatus. Next base: position 3,855 of record NW_007734146.1, on the reverse strand, counting down.
CAAAAAGCTCATGGAAAAATAGAATTATAAGATAATATGAATCTTTCCATGAGCTTTTTGAAGTGACTGAAATGGGTCAAAACAATGGTATAACCAAACAAAAACCAAACACATAAGTATAATACAGAAAATCCCAGCAAAGCTCTGCAAACCCAGCAGCTCCTAGAAAAATATTAATAGTTGCCCACCAACCTAACATCGTATTTGTGAAAAAAGTTGAGGAAAGTGAAGGATAGAGAGGGTTCTTGGTGAGTTTGTACATGTTCAGTGAAGACAAATGGATGAAACACCATCAAAATTATAAGACTAGAAGAAACAAGAAGATAAATGAAAACTGGACTTCTCCAGGGCTGTCTCCATGAGAAAAGAAAGTTGACAGCTGAGCAGAATCCTTACCTCCATCAGTTTCAATATGAGACCCTAAGTTACAAATGGATGAAACACCATCAAAATTATAAGACTAGAAGAAACAAGAAGATAAATGAAAACCGGACTTCTCCAGGGCTGTCTCCATGAGAAAAGAAAGTTGACAGCTGAGCAGAATCCTTACCTCCATCAGTTTCAATATGAGACCCTAAGGCCCTAGCATGCAGGCAATAAATGCTAACATCTGGAGTGGAAGTCACATGTGAACATCTGTGTATCATTCATTAGAGTAAGTACATATTTAGATCAGAATGATGCATCATCTGTAATTTGTGTCTACTTTCTCTCCTCAATTTCAGGGCAATTACTTTTCCCATAACACTTGTAGTTTTCCCTTTGGGAAAATCTCCATGATGACCCGTGATCTCTGAGACTGATCTTTTTAGTGTATGATGTCACAGCTGATAGTATTAGTGAACAGTNCACAGGTAAGATTTTATTCTGTTGGTCCTTTCTTGTACCTTGCAAACTCCAGGACCTTGATGCCAATGGAGGTTCTCTCTGCTTAGGTATTTTGATTTCAGAAGGGAGTGGGATGAGATGCGATCTAATCATATTAATGTAGACTCCAATTCCAATCTTCCCTTCAGTGAGAGTTGTTTCTGATTTCCTCCCTAGTTTACTTAAGAAGCAAGAGATCATTGACAATGTTTTTCTTAGAGGTAGACCAACATGGCTAACAAAGTTGTATAGAAATTATATCCCAGTTACTTCCATGTGTATTTATGTTATCAATTGTGGCCAAGGCAATTTTAAATAGGAAGGAGACTAACGAAAAACATTCTGAAAATGGTGACTGTAATATAAGGGTACTTCAAAAAGCTCATGGAAAAATAGAATTATAAGATAATATGAATCTTTCCATGAGCTTTTTGAAGTGACTGAAATGGGTCAAAACAATGGTATAACCAAACAAAAACCAAACACATAAGTATAATACAGAAAATCCCAGCAAAGCTCTGCAAACCCAGCAGCTCCTAGAAAAATATTAATAGTTGCCCACCAACCTAACATCGTATTTGTGAAAAAAGTTGAGGAAAGTGAAGGATAGAGAGGGTTCTTGGTGAGTTTGTACATGTTCAGTGAAGACAAATGGATGAAACACCATCAAAATTATAAGACTAGAAGAAACAAGAAGATAAATGAAAACCGGACTTCTCCAGGGCTGTCTCCATGAGAAAAGAAAGTTGACAGCTGAGCAGAATCCTTACCTCCATCAGTTTCAATATGAGACCCTAAGGCCCTAGCATGCAGGCAATAAATGCTAACATCTGGAGTGGAAGTCACATGTGAACATCTGTGTATCATTCATTAGAGTAAGTACATATTTAGATCAGAATGATGCATCATCTGTAATTTGTGTCTACTTTCTCTCCTCAATTTCAGGGCAATTACTTTTCCCATAACACTTGTAGTTTTCCCTTTGGGAAAATCTCCATGATGACCCGTGATCTCTGAGACTGATCTTTTTAGTGTATGATGTCACAGCTGATAGTATTAGTGAACAGTTTGTAATATTAGCTGCCTTTTTCTTTATATATTTGAATCAAGATGTACATTTAACTCAAGATATAAATCTATGCAAAACAATGTGCAAGTTTACATCACTTGTGTACTTAAAAATAACAGACAAACAGGACTAGAATGCTGGTTCTAGCTTCGAAATCTGGAGTGATTTCTTTGCCAGGTAATTACCCATTATGTTTATATCAAATGGGGTGAAGTTAGTTTCTTTTAATAATATATGTGGTTGAAAAAAATACAAAATTCTAACCGTTTCTTTCTTTTAGCAAGTAGATTTGTCAAATATTTCCCAAATGTACTTCTTTCTCTTAAAAGATGCAGCAGTGATACTAAACAGACAGAAATTGGTGCATAATTAATCATAGCAGGTGGACCCAGCAATTTCAGTTTGGAATCCCTGCTCCTTAATCCTTAACTGCTTTGCCCTGTCCTACTCCCCCGACATGTCCCATCTTGCTTTAGAACCTCCCCTGACCCTTGTAATAGCACAGCGAACACAATTTAATTTGCCTTTTAGGGCAGCTCTTAAATTAACAGCAAAGGCAAAAGACAAGCATTCTCAGCTAAATATATGTGTGTGTATATGTGAAAACACACACACTCGTTTCCTCAAACCTCATTCTCAAAGCTCTATATTACCTCTTTAGTTCAATACACCTTCCCTAACATTCTGCATCCCCATCTAACACCTGCTTGTTAATTTCATTCAGTTTTCAGCTAGTCTTTTAGCAAGTGAAGGCAACCCACTCAATGGATATAAAAGAACTTTTTTTTTTTTCTTTCTCTGATTCTTTTACTAACACTAATCACATACCTACCATATGCTTTCCAAGATACTGGTTGCGATCCTTTTGTTAACTACTCTTGTGTATCACCCAAGGTCGAGTTTCCTTTGTTTGGTACAGACAATACCACAGAGTAGGGAAGGGATGATATGGAACCAATATCTGAAAGCAACACTTCCTTTTTCCCGGGAAGGCTCCCTTCACTGGTGGTGGGAGGAAGCTTCTGCCAGAGTGTCAGTGGTCATCTTGCTCTTCCCAGGTGTGGCATGACTGCCATTCCCACTAAATTACACCCCTGATTGAAGAGCTATCTGAGGTTGTCTCAATTTTACTTCTTCTTAAGCATTTTTCTATGTCATCCCAACAGCTTTTTAATTTTTAAGTCACAAAAACAGATCTGGTTTTGCTGTGCTGGTGGTAACTAGCTGTAAAACCTTAGGTGACTCAAGTAACTGCTGTAACCCTCGATTTTCTCATCTGTCAAAAAAGAGAATTAGAATTAATAAATTCTAATGTTCATTTCAGCCCTGATGTTCCCTGGGTCAAGAAATAAAATGGTTCAGGAGAAAGCTCTGGACTTCCTCCCAGCTTGTGTTTGCCCAGCAGTACAAGAAGAGGAATGCCTACTCAAAACAGCTACCACTTATGGAGCACCTACTGTATATTGGGCATTCTATCAGATCTTCACACATCTGTGTTTCATTGAATTCCCATAGCAACCCCAGGGGTTAGACATTTTTATTATTACTATACCTGTTTTATACATAGATGAAGGTGCTAAGACTCAGAAAGGTTATATATCTCTTTCAAGATCATGGGGTAATTGGTATAACTGGACTTCAGCCACCAAGCACATGTTCTTCACCATTCTGCTACCCTACTTCCCAAACTCACTTGCTGTTTGACGTTGCCTGCTGATCTCCAGCAGCCAGTCCACAGGGGCCATCTTGGAATCAGAAGGTCTGGAATCCAGTCTTGGCTCCGTTGTTTGCTGGGTTTTCAGCCAAATTGTGTGACCTCTTCCAACCTCAGTTTTCATCTGTAAAAGAAGATAATACCTAATAACAACCCTTAATGTCAAGGGTTTAAATTCACCAATCAAAAGACACAGATTGGCTGA
>NW_007734145.1:97508-98240 GCF_000696425.1 Galeopterus variegatus | reverse complement strand
ACAAAATGGACTGAAACAGACATATAGGCACATTTCACTCTGGAGGAAGAAGGGATATGGTCGGCACTTTAGTGAGCAGGGGTACAGAAGAGGGCTGGAGCCTTACAGTGTGATTCATTGTACATGCCTCTGGGTTTTCATGAGTTCTATGTTATGGGCCACTGTTGGCTTGGGCGAGTACCTTGTTAGGTGATCTGTGGGAAAGGGATTCACTGGAGTTAAAAACCTAATTATTCCAAGGATTGAGAATAAATGACTTTAAGGAAATGGTGTTTATCATTCATTGATGCTATATTATAATCAGTTGAACTCAAATATGAGGGCACTTCAGAAAGTTCGTGGGAAAATGGAATTAAGAGATAAGCATAAATCTTTCCATGAACTTTTTGAAGACCCCTCATTCATTATCCATATTGATTTTTTTTTTTTTAATATCTTGATAAATTGTTCATACCACATTGAATCTTTCATGACCTTCTGCATGCTTCAGTTTTTTTTCTCCCTGGTTTCCAGGTGCTGTTCCCTCAAGGAATACAGATTAAATATATTGGTCTTAACATAGTTAATCAGGAGGAAAGCATAGTCTCTGTCCTGAATAACAACAAAACAGCCTTTGGGGCTTCAGAGGTAAGGCACTTCAGAGTTGATTGACATAACTGATCTAGGCAGGCCATTGACATCTGTGAGTGAAGACAGATTTTAGGAGAAGGAGCAAGGCTGGTATTCAAATAG
>NW_007734145.1:94864-96227 GCF_000696425.1 Galeopterus variegatus | reverse complement strand
CATTGACATCTGTGAGTGAAGACAGATTTTAGGAGAAGGAGCAAGGCTGGTATTCAAATAGACTTTTTGGTGTTAGGGAAGAACTCCCTTTGGCCTCTGTGGTAGAGAGATCAGAAGATAAAAGTGCTGTTTACAACAATAATCCAGTGGAGATTTGGGAGTCGAGGGCAACTAGTAGGAGAGTGTACTCTGACTGAGAGTTTCCAAAATGAATCTCATAAGTTCTGATGCAGGGAGTTGGGGGAAAGATTTGATGGGGTAAGCTTATCATGAGTGGCTATCCTGTAGGGGGAAATCCTAGCTTGCAGTAATGTCAGTGTCTCAGCACTCAGGCTGGGAGCCATAGGGCTGCTTCAAGGATTTAAAATAGGATGCATAGAGTACAGTGTGTACAACTAGGGGATCAATGTGTACAACTTTTCAGGATCCAAACAGAGCCTTGTCTGATCCAAAGGACATTATGAGGTTTTGATCTCTCATACCTGCCACAGACAAGTGGAATTACAGGCAATCAACTGTAAGATTTTATACACATAACCTTTATGTTCTGCTGCCAAATTACATTTAGATGATGTCCACAGAAGTGGAGTCTATATTTTACCTTTCCTCTTTCAACTAGGATACTTAGATCTGTGAATCATGGGATGTAGGTTTGTGGTTTTTACCTTTTCTAATTACCAGTTTTAAGGTCAAAAAGTTATTAGGTTCCCTTGCAACAAGATGACAGCTGTATTTTTAATATTTTTTGATGAATCCATAACAAAAAGCTGCATGATTTCAGTAATGCTTTTGAATTAATTTGTCTTTATTAGTTACACCAGAATCTACATCCAGTTGAAATATGGCTCATACATATTTGTAAGATACATTATTTATTCAGACTGAAGATAATGGGTATACAGATTCCTTGTAATAATCCTATGGCCTCACAAAGGTTCAAAATTCATGGTTGTGAATCCATTCATGTAGATCGGGGTTAAGAAGTGTGTCCAGAAAACTACCTGTTCATACATAGAGATTACAGGCTTATTTGAAATCAGTTATATCAATATATTTTGGAAGCCAAGATCCAAGTGTTTCAAATTTCTGCTTAACTGAGTCTTGAGATAAGCAGAATAAATAAATCCCCTAGAAGCAAGATTTTTGACTTATGGTTGCTTTGTTTATTCTGCTTAGTTCAAGTCAAAGCTTACAGCCTTATGTTCTTGAATATCTTGATAAACTTGGGGAACAATCATGTGTCCTTTCTGCAGATTTTTATGTGTGGACTACAGTTAGCTAACAGTGGATGAAACCTTTCCCATAGTGGGAGATGTCTTCTCTGTGAGATTTCCAGTAGTTTTAGAAGATTCTTTGAATAGTA
>NW_007734145.1:90868-93675 GCF_000696425.1 Galeopterus variegatus | reverse complement strand
TCTGTCTTCCTACCTCTTCCTACCTGTCTTCGCTTGTTTCCTCTCATTCTTTTACAGTGCTAAATAAAAATTTCTTCCAAAAAGTTGGTGTTCTCATTTTGTTTGACTTGCTTACTTTACTGTGTTGAGGGGTGGGGGGTAGGTTGTTCTGGGGTACAAAAACACATACCAATATTTAAGAACTGTACACTAGCCACTTTTGTGAAAGCTGTTCTTTTTATTTACGGGTGCTAAGATGGGAAGAAGGCAGGTTTGCTCTGGCTGTGAGGACGGAAGGTCAAGGAGTACACTGATTTGCCCAGCTTATATTCCCCCAGATTCTTGGCATATTTAGCATCTCTTCCTCTGTGCCTGATTTATTCTCTTAGCATATTGTAATGAAAAAGATACCAAGCTAGCTAGAGTCACATTTATCTTGCTGTAACATATTTGTTTTAGGTTTCTTTTGGCACAAGACTTACAGAGCTGTGGAAAGAAAAAGAAACATTTGTATTACTGCCTCACAACTTAGAATAGTAACAAAATACCTGATGTAATAGAGTGTACCTGTCTTGGGATGTGTGTTTGATAGGCCCTCATGTCTAGAGAGGGAATGGAAAAGGAAGTAGGAACATATTACATGTGTTGTGTCTTATTGCTCAGGTTGGGGTTGTAATCTTTGAATGACCACACCTGGCTTAGCAGGAAGTCCAGTGCACTCACTGTCCACTGCACCACAGAGCCAGCTTGGGGTTGTCATCTCGAGTAAGTCTAATTGATCTTGGTGGAAGTGGGGAGAGAGCCAACCTTTGATTTCTCCTTGCTGGAAGATGGGACAATCAAAAGAAATAATGCCACTCAAAAGATATTAAGGTAGGTTTTCCATGTATAGCACTGAGTGGTTGACACAGTGATAAGACAAGGATATTCATTGAAATTAGCTTCATGAGCTAAGGGAGGTACAGAGATTCAGGAAACTCATCCTTTTTTGTCATGTGTAAGTATGATAATTTGATCTATGTGATCTTTCTGGGCCCAGAAAATGTGTTTTTATTCTACTGAACATTGCTCTACTTCTTTCATAATTCTACAAGCCTTGAGTTGGAGGGGGATACAGAAAAGGAAATTCATTAGTAGTGTATATTTTTTTGTTTAATCAAATATTTAGCTTCAATTTTTCTTTTGTTAACCTTTAAAGCTACTTGAATTAAATATAGGAGAAAGTAAATAATTGGATTCAAAAGTTCATTGGATCCGAACCCGTGGCCTTGGTGTTATCAGCACCGCACTCTACCGAGTGAGCCACAGGCCGGCCCTCAATTTTTCTTTTGTTAACCTTTAAAGCTACTTGAATTAAATATAGGAGAAAGTAAATAATTGGATTCAAAAGTTCATTCTTCTCTTTACCTGACTGGAAAAGAGCTCAGAGGTTTTTTGCTCTAGGATAACTTGGGAATCAAAGGTAGTAAGTGGTTATATGGCTAGACTCAATTTCCTCTTTATAATTTTTATTCTGCATGAACAAATAAAATAAATTTTACTGGTAATAGAGTACCCTAACCATCCAAGGGAATTTAGATTACATAAAAAAAGTCTAAAGGGTCATGGTCAGACTGCTTGGTATTCATGTTTCCTCCTGAAAACTGGCACAGGCTTAACTTGGCAGGTTCTCACCAAGGGTCACAGGAAAGTTCTCTGTTTTGATGATTTTCAGTTAAGGTGCTGGAATACAGAGTGTTAGGTGGTCCTCTTTCTGGAAATGGGAGGAGGCAATCAGAATGGGGAGGGTGGTGAAGGAGGTAAGAGAGAGGTGTTTTACATATAGATGGTTACTACTGAGAGCATAAGGTTTTAGAGTGAGAAGGACTTGTATTCATTCCTATGAAGAACATTTAACTTCTTTGTGCCTGTATCCTGATGAGTAATCAGGGGATGTTTGCTTGCAAGGGTTGTATGAGGTTAGAATTTGATCTTTCTGGGCCCAGAAAATGTGTTTTTATTCTACTGAACATTGCTCTACTTCTTTCATAATTCTACAAGCCTTGAGTTGGAGGGGGATACAGAAAAGGAAATTCATTAGTAGTGTATATTTTTTTGTTTAATCAAATATTTAGCTTCAATTTTTCTTTTGTTAACCTTTAAAGCTACTTGAATTAAATATAGGAGAAAGTAAATAATTGGATTCAAAAGTTCATTCTTCTCTTTACCTGACTGGAAAAGAGCTCAGAGGTTTTTTGCTCTAGGATAACTTGGGAATCAAAGGTAGTAAGTGGTTATATGGCTAGACTCAATTTCCTCTTTATAATTTTTATTCTGCATGAACAAATAAAATAAATTTTACTGGTAATAGAGTACCCTAACCATCCAAGGGAATTTAGATTACATAAAAAAAGTCTAAAGGGTCATGGTCAGACTGCTTGGTATTCATGTTTCCTCCTGAAAACTGGCACAGGCTTAACTTGGCAGGTTCTCACCAAGGGTCACAGGAAAGTTCTCTGTTTTGATGATTTTCAGTTAAGGTGCTGGAATACAGAGTGTTAGGTGGTCCTCTTTCTGGAAATGGGAGGAGGCAATCAGAATGGGGAGGGTGGTGAAGGAGGTAAGAGAGAGGTGTTTTACATATAGATGGTTACTACTGAGAGCATAAGGTTTTAGAGTGAGAAGGAGTTGTATTCATTCCTGTGAAGAACATTTAACTTCTTTGTGCCTGTATCCTGATGAGTAATCAGGGGATGTTTGCTTGCAAGGGTTGTATGAGGTTAGAATCACCATATATGTAAAGCATCTGACCCATCATGCAGATTCTTTAACAAATTGATTAAGAACCT
>NW_007734145.1:88866-90495 GCF_000696425.1 Galeopterus variegatus | reverse complement strand
ACATAATAGCTAAAGATCTGTTGTCTCAACTTGTGGCCCTCTGTTGATCTAGCTAGTAGAGGAAGCTGTGTTTACTTGCCTCTCCCACAGGCCTTCTTTTCTAACAGGTCTGACCTTCTACCAGATTGGTTTGAATAGCCAAGTCTTGAGGAGTGTTTCCTTCTCTCTCTGGGCTTCCTTTCCAATCCTCTCCTCCTGGGGAATAACCAAGTTGGCAAAGGAATAGTGCCTTCATTGCTTGGGATGCTTAGGGCTCTTCTGGACATACCTTGAAAGGCCACCAGGCTGGTGGCCAGCATCACCCAGACCTTTTCTTGTAGGAAGCCTGAACTGAGAGTGCCTTTATTATGGCTGAACTCAGAGTGTTGTCTTTGTTTCAATCCCGTCACTGTATAGTTCCCTGTCTCTGGTTCAAAAGAGAATCATGGGTCAAGGGAAGGTTTCAGAAATTGTTAATACTTCTTTTACATCAGCTCAAAACAAATCTTTTATGATCTCCAAAGATATCACCCAGCATAATTCATTGCCCAAATATTTTTTTAACATTGTGAGTAATTATGATGATGTACATAAGCAGCAATAAATAAATAAATACAGAATTTGCTGTGTGTCAGACACTGGGGATGCAAATAGACCTTGAAGGAACTCTAAAGTTTAGCCAGAGAGGCAGCTAAAACAGCTTAGTCACCTTGGACTTGGGTATCCCCAAATGTGATTTACAAACCATCTTCTAGATTAGGTCAAGCAGTTTAGCATAAGTTAAAATCTTGGGCTTTGGAATAGATCTGGATTTTTATCCATCATTTACTAACTGGGTGAACTTACACAAATTATCTTTGATCCTGAGTTGTCACAGGACTGTAATAGTACCTATCTCAAGAGGCCATGGGGAGTAAATGAAATAAAATAATACCACTTGGCACAATACCTGCCACACAGTAAGTACTCAGTAAACGGTAGATGTTGTTTATTATCTGTTACTTGTCTGGTCTTACTAGTTTCATCTTCCAAAAGAAACTTAATTTCCACATTTAGGGACTGTCCATATGTGCTGACTGTAGTATTCAAATATGTTGAGAGGGCAAGAAAGGCATTCTTTCTTAAGGAGAACCACCACAAGTAGAAATACTTAGGATATATTAGGAGAACACAAATACTACATTATAAGGAGCAAGAACTGTGTTGTACTTCATTCTGTTCTCTAAGGCTTAGGACTGTACCTGGGATGCACAACAAATATTTGTGAGATGAATGAAAGAGGAGTATCCACTAGTACAGTTTAACTGGAGCGGATATTCACAGAAATAGTAGAATGATATTGTATAGAGCTGCCAGTGCTCAGCTAAAGTCACTTAGACTTTATCCCATAGACAGTGAGAAGCCATTAAAATGCTGAGTAGTGGTGTGGCATGTACAAACTAGCATTTTAGAAAGATAAGTCTGGTGGCCGTGTGTAATGGATTGGAGGCAGAGACATTATTTAGAGTTGACAGCCATTATTAGGCAGCAGCTCAGTGCCAGGCCCTATGATTTGTGTGGGAGATACAAAGGTAATATGACACAGTTGGTGATCTCAAGTTAGGAGACTAATGGAATATTTTAAGAGTGAGATAATGAAGATCTGGAAAA
>NW_007734145.1:83349-88619 GCF_000696425.1 Galeopterus variegatus | reverse complement strand
AAAACACCTTTGGAAAAATAAAAACTGTGGGACAGAACTAGTAGTACTTAGTACTGACTGGATAGGGATAAGAAAAAAGGAGGAACCAAGGTTTTGACTGAATCATGAACAGAAATAGGGTCTCAGGAGGTTAGGTTTGATTTTGAGTTTGAGGAGATGGTAGGGCATTCAGGAGCTAGGAGTCTAATTGTCAGTGGAAATGTTTAAATGTTAAGAAAGGATAGAGCTGAAGAAATTGATTTTTTTAAAGTAGCAAAGAGGTACAGGTTTAAATCAAGGGTGGATGAGAACTTGGAAGAGATAGTAGAAAAGGTTGAAGGGGTAAGGAGTAAGTCTTAGGGAATACTCATGTTTGAGAGGTGGGAGGAGGAAATTGAGGCAGAGAAGAGAAAAGAACAGCCAGACATGTACAGTCACAGAAGCCGGTAGAGATGAGAGTTTGATGAAGGAGAGAATAGTCAGAAGTGCTGAATGCTATAGCTAGGTCAGATAGGAAGACACCAGGAAGCAAGGAAGAAAATACAAATCAAACTAGACTGAAATAGATCATTTGAATTAACTAGTAACCGTAGAGGATGATGAAAACATTTGTTAAAAGGCTCTGGGCCAGGTTTTTATTGGGGGTGGGGGAGGGGTTTATTTTTCTTAATAAGATAGTATGCAAAAATTTATAAAGAATAATAGTGTCCTTTTATATGCCTACGCTTATTACCCACTGCCAACTCTTGGAGATTTTTTTTTTTTTTTTTTCTTTTTTAAAAGATGACTGGTAAGGGGACCTTACCAGTCAGCACCACGCTCTCCCAAGTTAGCCACGGGCTGGCCCCTTCTTGGAGATGTTTTACCATATTCCTAAATAATGTGCTCATATTGCCACTTCCTCATGATGAAGTTTAGACATTATCTATTGGCGTTCTGTTATAGTAGATGAGGATACAGTTCTTTACACTTCAACCCACTTCCCTTCTCTGCATCCTTCCTAGTATAGTTATATCACAACTTTTAGTTAAATTGGTAATGTTTACATAATCCAGATTCTGTAAAATTTATTTTTTTGCAGAGTCAAGTTGTATGCTTTGTTTCTTTTGTAAAATTTAGTGTTTTTTCTAGAGGTAATGATCACCTGATTTTATTTTATTTGTTTTTACTGGCAGAGTTTTCTATATCTGTATCTTTATTCCTTTTACCAGATCTGTCATGGGCTTTCAAAAAAAAAAAAACTATCAATTCTATTTTTACCCACTAGAAATCACCCTTCCAAAGCCCTGTCTCTTGCTCTTTTCTGGACTAATTGCCTTTTTGGCCTTTTTTCATTCTAGAATGTCCTTGTTTCTTAGACCCCATTTTATCCACTTTACTGATTTGCTTTCTTATTTTACTGAAGCACATCCTCTGGTAGGTTCTTTAAAAGATCACATGGGAGGCGATTTCTGTTCTGAGTCATTGCATGTCAGAAGTGTCTATTCTTTCCTCACATTTGATTGGTAGTAAAAAAATATGATTAAAAAACAAACAAAATCATTGGATTGGTAGTTTGGCTGCATATAGAATTCTATGTAGAACGTAATCTTTTCACAGAATTTTGAAGGCTTGCTCTATTGTCTGGGAATATAGAAACAGACAGTCACTTCACTCTCTGTTTGGCACTTTATATGACTTGAGGAAATCATATAAAGCTGGGCTGGAGTGGCCAAGTTTAGGTCGTGCCAAACTAGTAATGGAGCAGGTGGAGCATGCGCAAAATGAAGGAAATATGCAGAAAGGAGAGGCCTTGCTGCCTCAGAGAGATTGAGACAGTAACTGTTTTGGGTCCTGTCTGCTTTCTGGTTTCTGATTCCAGGAACTGGGATTCATGAAGGCTGCTTGTACATTTTACTTTATTCCCCAGCTCCCAACCCCCAATTTATGGTAGCTTGAGTGGGTTTCTGTTTCATGAAACTAAATGCTCCTTAAGATAAACGTCCATTTATCCATTTTATCCCAAAGCCATCTCTCTGTCTGCCTGTATTTAGAAATATAGCCACATCTCTGGGAGAGCTCTGAATTGGGAATTGGGAGGCTAAAATTCCAGACCTCTATCTGCTTTTACTGTCATTGGTCTATGAGTAGCATTGGACAAATCTCTTCACCTCCCTATGACTCAGTCTCCCTGTCAATAAAATGCGATGGCCACCACAGTAAGATTTTAAATTAAAAACAAAATGATATTACCTTTGTATGTGTGCTTTGAAGAAAGTCAGCATCTGCCAGTGGGAGTGATGGAAAAGGACTGATGGGAAGGACTCTCCACAGGAAGGGAGACTGCCTGTTCAGGACCTAAAACATCTGCTTATATTTCTAGCTGTCAAGCCTTCCCTGTCCCAACTAGTGGCATGAAGGGTATTAGAGACTTACCTGTGATTTGAACATAGAAAAAATGGCCCTGAAGGAGAATATCTGGCTTCTTGCCTCTGGCACAACACTGGTAGGTCCCACTGTCCAACGGTGTGGCTTGGTTTATGGTGAACACCAACTGAGATGATTTTTCACTGGCACCATCTATCCCAGGATCCCGTTTAAGTCTCAGCTGTTGGAGGCTGGTCTCAGGGGAACAGTCCTCAGACCTGTTCTTACACAAAAACACTACAAACCCTTCAGCCTCTTCTTCCTTATGCCACACAGTACAGATTAAGTTTAGTCGTTTTCCTTCCTGGGAAGCTGAGCTGGTGATGTTTATGCCTCCTGGAATGGAAAGGGAAGAATTACCCATGGAGGGCAGGTAGAGTTCCTTGACTGCTACTCTAACTGCTCCTTATCACTAGAGGTCTTCAAGCGAGGACTGGAGCACAATCCGGCAACAACACTGGCAGACAGGAAACAAATTTTAACTCTGTCTTTGGCTGTGTGACTATAGGCAAATTACCTAACTCCTTTAGCAGGAGTTTATTCATCTGGAAAATGAAAGTTAAGGAATTAAATAAATAAGCTCAATGATTCCATTCATTCATAGATTTGTTTTTGTTCCTTCATTTAACGGATATGTTTAGGCATCCATTCTGCCAAGCACTGTGCTGCTGGAGCTACGTTGAATAAGACATGAGCCTCACTCTCATGAGTTTATAGCCTGAGGTAAAGACAGATTGTCAAAAAATTACAATTCAATTCTACAATTACTGTAATTGAGGAATCTTAAAGATTCTGGAGTCTGTGTGGAAGAATTAGGGAAAATTCACAGAGAAGTTAAGTGCTTGAGTTGAGACTTGAAGGATGAGTAGAAATTTTTCTACTAGATAAGAAAATGAGATAGAGGCCCTGGGGACAGCAGAGATTAAAATGGGCCACTGTATAGAATAGAAGTGATAATTGACTGGAGAAACATAGATTATTGAGGGACCATTGATATCCAAAGATCATGGCTCTTTGGTGGTACCAGTCTGCAGACTTTATGGTTTTCTCTACTACCACCTTTTTAGTGGCCCTCATCTCACAACTTCACTTCCTTATGCTGTTTATATTTTGTGGTCCATTGCTATAACCTCTTTATATCCACCTTTAGCTCCCTTAGCTTTACTTCCTCTATCATGATTCCTTGCAAAACCCCAGCCTTAGTTAAATCCAGCTCTCTGCTAAAATCTCACCAGATAGATTTCAGGATGCCACTCCCCTTCCCTATTCCCTGGGCAGGTTGAACTATGACTTGTTTTTCCCTGTAAGACTCTTCTTAGATACACAATAAACTAAATTCACTCACCTGAAAATGGTGAGGAGATAGAGATGGAGGCTGCCCCATAGAGGTTAAGTGCCGCCCTCTTAGAAGAGTAGCTTGTGGGCTAGACCCATATCTGAAGGAAGTCTGCAATCCCAGCCATTCATTAATTAAGAAATGGTTTATATTTTATTTCTACTCTCCAACTGGAACTTCTATAGAGCCTTTAACTGCTTTACTATATATCTAATCTTCGGTATAGCCATAGAGAAACTCATGGAGACCCATTTTATAAACAAACTGAGGCACAGAGTGCTTAAATGGGTTGCTAAAGCTGACGAAGACTGTCTGGATCTCAAACCTGGATTTCGTAAATTTACAGTGTGTAAGAGCTTGACGGAATCTTAGATTGAGGCCCAGATTACAAGGCTCTCTCCAACACATAGCAGAGGCAGAATGTCTGATGGAGAGGGCAGTATTATTAGTTCTAACAAAACAAAACAAAAAGAAACTATGTTTTTCACCTTTTCATTAGTGTCAAGAAGAGTGGTTTCTTTCCTTCCCCACCAGAAAATAATCATGAGATCCATCCCTCCCCATGAGCCCAGGATTTGTCCCCCATGGCTGTCTCTGCTCTGGGGTCTGTCCTCACCACCAGGCGGGATGTCCAAAATTGCCAGCAGGAGAGCTAGGGCACAGCAGCCTCTGCCAGGTGCCATCAGCGTAGTGTGCGTTGTCAGCAGGCCCAGGAATTCGAAGCAAATGTTGACTCAGCTAATGTCCTTGGCCTCACTCTCCTGAAAGCACAGGGGAACCCACTAGACAAAGCCTTTCAGAGCTTCAAGACCATCTCCCTGTTCCAGGCACTAGCTTCAGTTAGCTAGAGTCTGAGGGAGGTGGAGGACGGCTTGAGCATGAGAGTCCAGCTGGCTGGAAAGTGAGACAGTAAATCAAGTGAGGTGTACTAGATAGACGAGGGGGGGGAAAGAGAGAGACACTAAAGGCTGTATTTTCAAATTATTATTTTTTTCTAAGTTAAATTGGATTGCTAGGTCAAAGAATATGAGCATTAAAATTTTTTTCTACTGTAATCAGATTGCTCTCCAAAAAAGTTGATGAGATTCAGATGTTCGCCAAGCATGCTTGATAGTGTACATTTCCTCATGTCCTTGTCAGCCCTAGATATTATCTGTGTTTTACATTTTTGCCACCCTGATAGAGGAAAAATCAAATGTCACTGTTTTGCATATCCATGACTAATGATGTTGAGGATCTTTTTGTATGTTTATTAGTCATCAATATTTTCCATGAATTGCATGTTCATATTTGTTTTGTTTTTAAAAAAATTAACTTTTAGGAGCTTTCTCTGTATTAGAGATATTAACCTATCTGCCATTTTTTTAAACAAATATTTTCTCCTAATTGGTTGATGTTGTCTATGATGCTTTTTTCCATAGGAAAATTTACATTTGTTTGTGGTTAAATATCTGTGGTTAAAAGACAACATATCTGTCTTTTCTTTCAAGTCATCTGGATTTCCAGTATTGTTTAAGAAAGTTTTCCTCAGGCTGAGGTTATAATTTTT
>NW_007734145.1:81966-82775 GCF_000696425.1 Galeopterus variegatus | reverse complement strand
GGTTGATGTTGTCTATGATGCTTTTTTCCATAGGAAAATTTACATTTGTTTGTGGTTAAATATCTGTGGTTAAAAGACAACATATCTGTCTTTTCTTTCAAGTCATCTGGATTTCCAGTATTGTTTAAGAAAGTTTTCCTCAGGCTGAGGTTATAATTTTTCTTCCAATATTTTTACTGTTTACTGTTTTACCTTTTATTTTTATATCTTCTAATCCTAGCTAAGAAAAATTACTTCATATGAAAAAACCCAAACTAAACAAAACTGACAAATCACCTGAATTTCACCAATAGGGAAATGGTTCAATACATTTTGATTTATCCATACAATAGAATATTATATATTATTATTATTATTTTTTTTTTCTTTTAAAAGATGACCGGTAAGGGGATCTTAATCCTTGGCTTGGTGTTGTCAGCACCACGCTATCCTGAGTGAGCCACGGGCCGGCCCTTATTATATATTATTAAAAAGAATGAGTTAGTTCTATAAACATGGGCCTGAAGGGATGTTCGTAATGTATCATTATGTCAAAAAAGGCAAATCACAGAGTTAAGTATATAAAATAAATACATTTTTATTTTTAAAAATCCTCTCTGTGTTTGTATGTTTTAATAATACATCTAAACACTTTGGAGTGTATAAGTTTTTGAACAGGTAGTTACAATCACAGGGTTCAAAATCTGAAAGGGAAAAGCAATAATTTTTCTATAAATTTACTTTTCTATCTTATTTTTATAAACAGCTTGTCTAGTCTCTCTTTTCCCAGCATCCACCACCAAGAAAAAGTCCTATTGGTATTTTTTTTT
>NW_007734145.1:77626-79998 GCF_000696425.1 Galeopterus variegatus | reverse complement strand
TAGGTAAGGTGGCTAAGTTGTCAATGGTAGATAAAGCGAAGTGGTATGTGCTACTTATAGGACTTGTTGCCTGTGGTAGACTGCAACGAAACAAAACAAAACCTGCCACAAATTCCTCCCATCTCTGTATACATGCCGCTTCGCAATGTGACTTCGCCACTCTACCCAACCTGTTGAATTTGGATTTAGCTACATAACTTGGTTTAACTAATGGGACATCAACAAATGTGGTGCGAGCAGAGTCTTGAAAAGTGCTTATGCATTGACATTTGCCCTCTCTTGCTGCTTTTGGAACCTAGCTACTCTGTGACAAAGCTCAGGCTAACCTGCTGGATGCTAGAGACACATTACAGAAGTTTCCTCCATCACTCCAGTCAAGCATCACACACGTGAGTGAGATTATTTGCAACCAATTAGCACCAAGACTACCTCCAGCTGACTACGGACAAATGTGTGAGCCCGAGACCAATAGAAGACCCAGCTAAAACCAGCCCAAATTGCCCAAACACAGAATTGCGAGCTAATTAATGATTACTATTTTAAACCAGCAAGGTTTGAATGGTGTGTTGTGCAGCAAAATGACTAAATGTTCATCCTTTTTCTCTTTTCCATTATCTACAGCCTGGAGTGTAGTTAGAGTGCTAATAAACCAGCTTCAGCCATTCAGCTGAGGGCAATTTTGTAAGAAATGGGAAAGCAACAATGTAAGGAAAAAACTTTCTCCTGGAAAACCCCATGGAGCAAAGTATCCTACCTATCCTGGACTACCCAAGACTATTATGTGTGAGAGAAATAAAATTCTGTCTAGTTTAGGCCACTGCATTTTTCTTCATTCTTATAGGAGCTTAGACTGTACCTAACAAATAGGTCAGCTAAAAAATAACCAAGTGGATTATTACATATATTTTTTATGATAGATCACCATGTGATTTTGCTGTACAAAACAGAAGTTCAAAGAATAGAATGATACTGCTATTAAAAATTTAAATATTCTAGGGCCTGTGGCTCACTTGGGAGAGTGTGGTGATGGTAACACCAAGGCCGTGGGTTCGGATCCCTATATAGGGATGGCCGGTTAGCTCACTTGGGAGNATTCGTTATATATTTTAACTCTTCATTATATTTTTTAACTCTTCATTGTTGTTCATATATAAGAGGCTGTTGATTACTTAACATTAATTTCATACCCAACTACCTTCCCTTAGTCAGTTCTATCACTGTTTATAATAATTTTTGAGTCAATTCTCTTGGATTTTCCAGTCATGTAATTATATTATTTGTAAGTAATGATAATTATTTCCTTTTCTATTTTTATATCTCTGATTTCTTTCTTCTGTCTAATTGTGTTAATATCTCAAGAATATATTAAATAATAGTAATGATAATGAATCTCTGTCTTTTTTCTGCGTTTAATGGGGAATGCTTCAACTGTTTCCTTATTAAGCATTATGTTAGCTTTGGGGATGAGATATATTTTATTATGTTAAGGAATGTGCATTTGTTTCTATTTTATTAAGAGTTTTAAACATATCAAGAATGAATGTTGAATGTTTTATTAATTGCCTTTAAACACTGGCTAAATTACCATATGATTTTTTTTTAGATATATTAGTATGGTGATCTATGTTAATAGATTTTCTAATATTGATACATCCTTGCAATCCTAAACAAACAAAACCCAAAACCATTCGGTCATAGTGTTTTATTCTTTTAATATGCTTTTGGATTCTGTTTCATAATATTTTATGTAAACTTTTGCTTCAATATTCTCAAATAAGATTGATTTATTTTCTATTTTTGGTGCTACTTTTGTTGAGTTTTAGAATAAATGTTATGCTTATTTCACAAAAAGAATTTGGAAACTTTTCATCTTTAAGCTCAGGAATGATTTCAATAGCATTGGCATAATCTGTTTTTTATAGACTTTGTGGAATTCTCTAGTGATACTGTCTGGGCCTGGTGCTTTTGTGGAGAAGTTAGACCCTGATAATTTTTTCTATTTCCTAACTGGTAGTTAGTCTATTTAGTATTTTTTCCTTACTGAAACCAGTTTTGGTTAATTGTAATTTTTAAAGAAAATTACCTACTTTATCCATAATTTATAGTCATAGAGTTGGGAAAATAAATCTCTTTTGGTTCTTTACATTTCCTCTATGTTTGTGGCTCTTATTTGTGTATTTGTGCTTTCTTTTCCTTTTTGTCTTGATTACTTTATCTTTTTTTTTTTTTGCTTGTTTTTTCCTGAATAAATAGCTCTTGGTTTACTTATTAGTTCTACCATGTTCTGTTTTCTTACTTATTGACTTCCACAGTTAATTTTATTAATGGAATTGTTGGCTATGGGATTTTTAGACTGCTATTTTCCCAGTGTC
>NW_007734145.1:51528-76411 GCF_000696425.1 Galeopterus variegatus | reverse complement strand
GCTTAGACTGTACCTAACAAATAGGTCAGCTAAAAAATAACCAAGTGGATTATTACATATATTTTTTATGATAGATCACCATGTGATTTTGCTGTACAAAACAGAAGTTCAAAGAATAGAATGATACTGCTATTAAAAATTTAAATATTCTAGGGCCGGTTAGCTCACTTGGGAGAGCGTGGTGCTGACAACACCAAGTCAAGCATTAAGATCCCGTTACTGGTCATCTTATAAAAAAATTTTTTAAAATATTCTTTCATTCTCATCTACTTATTTATGTGAATATTCTCTCTCAATACAAATATATTAAAAATAAAAATGTAATTGATGCTGAACCCTTTTTCATTTCAGTAAAAAGTAATATTCATCCACAGATAAAACTAACATTTTTAAAAAGCCAATTCATCACCTTAAGTGTATAAAATGTTGAAGTATTTTGTTTAATAACTTTACCAAGATTTGTTCTTTGATAAACACATATTAATAAGAGGAAGTTTTAAAAAAAATTACGACTTTGTGGCTATAAGGAGTATAAAAACCTCTAATTTCAATTTCTTACATATTTTTATTGCATAAATATATAATAGGATATTAAAAAAATACTTTCAATCATAATATATGTCACATTAAGCTGTGTGAGGTGGAACGGAAGTATTCATTCAAAAAGAAAAAAAAAGTGGGTCCACCCCTGAGCTGGTCAAGCTGCCAACTACCCTTGCCCCTGGCCCATAAAAACAGCCCAGCAAACTTTCCCCAGTGGACCCACCCCTGATCTGGCTGAGCCTCTGTGCCCACAGACTTGCCAGAGAAACAGCCTGGTAGACCCACTCCCAAGCGGCTGAGCCATTGTATGCCCATATCCCTACTGGAGAAACAGCCTGGCTGACCCACCCCTAAGCCATCAAATGGATGCATATCCATGCTCCCACTGTAGAAGACAACCAGCAGACCTGCCCCTGAATTGCTGAGCCACCACAAGGCCATGTGCCTGGCTGGAGAAATAGCCTGGTGACCCTACTCCCAGCATGCCAGTGCCAAAGCCACTGATATGCCACGTGCCTATGTCCCCAGCCTGAGAATTATCCCAGAAATTCCATACCTAGCAAGCCAACCTCTGAGCTGGCAGACCTACTGCATGCATGAGTACATCCCTGGCTTGAGAACCAGTCCTGTGAGCTCACCCCTGGCAAACCCATGCCACCACCATGAACTCCCACATCTTAGGCCACTGAGGCACTCACAGACATAGCTAATATGAATTACAGCTGAAGAAACTGCTCAGAGAATACACTACTGCACTTACCCGAAAAAAGCCAATGCACCATCCCAACCAACACCCTAGGATACATCTGCAGGTAAGTCTTTCCCCACATTAGCCACTGTACAAAATTTGAAGGCAACTGTTCCACCAGATGCAGATATCAACACAAGGAAACAAGAAACATGAAAAAGCAAGGAATCATGACACCACCAGAGAAACATGATAATTCTTTAGTAACTGACCCCAAGGAATTGGAAATTGCCAAGGTACTGTAAAAGGAATTCAAATTAATAATCTTAAGGAAACTCACTAAGAATACAGATAGAAACTTCAATGAAATCAGGAAAGCAATTCATGATCTGAAGGAGAAATTCAACAAAGAGATAGATATCATTAAAGAAAATCAAATTATTTTTGGAACTGAAGAATTCATTGAGAGAAATAAAAAATATAACTGAGCACTTCAACAACAGACTAGATGAAGCAGAAGAAAGAATTTCTGAACTTGAAGATAGGTCTTTTGAAATAGCCCAGGCAGATGAAGAAAAAAAAAAAAAAAAAGGAAAAAGAAAAAATAATAAAAAAGAATGAACATCTGCAGGATTTATTGGACACCATTAAGTGAACAAATATTTACATTATGGGAGTTTCAAAAGGAGAAGAGAGTAAAAAAGTCATAGGAAAACTGGTAAATGAAATAATGGCTGAAAACTTTCCAAGTCTTGAGAGAGATAGGGACATCCCGATCCAGGAAGCTCAAAGGTCACCAAATAGATTCAACCCAAAAAGGTCCTCTCTGAGGCATGTTATAGTCAAACTGTCAAAAGTCAAAGGCAAAAAGAGAATTCTAAAACCAGCAAGAGAAAAGCATCAAGTCACATATAAGAATTCCCCATTAGGCTAACAGCTGATTTCTCAGCAGAAACTTTATGGACTAGAAGAGAATAGAATGACATATTCAAAGTGCTGAAAGAATGCCAGTCAGGAATACTATATCCAACAAAGCTATCCTTCATAAATGAAGGAGAAATAAAGTGTTTTCAAGACAAGCAAAAATTGAGGGAATTCATCACCATTAGACTGGCTGTACAAGAAATATGCAAGCAAGTCCTACATCTGGAAGCAAAGGAACAATAACAACCATCATGAAAACATGTGAAAATATAAAATCACTGGTAGAGCAGATCCACAAATGAGAAAGAATGAAATTAAACCCTATCACTACAGAGAACCACCAAACAAAAAGATAATAAGAGAGGAAGAAAGGAACAAAGAATATACCAACCACCCAACCAACCAACAAAATACCCAAACCCAGAAAACAAAAAAAAATTGATAGGAATATGTTCCCACCTACCAATAATAACACTGAATATAAACAGCTTAATTTCTACAATTAATAGGCAAAGACTAGCTGAATGGATCAAAAAACTAGACCCAACTATGTGTTGCCTAAAGATAGTCACTTTACCTATAAAGAGACATATAGGCTGAAAGTGAAGAAATGGAAGAAGATATCCACACAAAGGGAAACCAAAAGCAAGCAGGAGTAGCTAAATTTAGAATGGATGTTAAATCAAAAACTGTACAAAGAACAACAACAACAACAACAAAAGACTGTAAAAAGAGGCAAAGAAAGACATTATATAATAATAAAGGTATCAATTCAGCAAGATGATACAATTATAAATATGCACCCAATGCCAGAGTACTCAGATATAGAAAGCAAATATTATCAGATCTAAAGGGAGAGACAGATACCAATACAATAATTGTTAGGGATTTCAACACTTTGGATAGATCATTTAGACAGAACATCAACAAAGAAACATTAGATTTAATCTGTACTACAGACCAAGTAGACATTTGACCATATGTTAGGCTACAAAATAAGTTTCAGCAAGTTTTAAAAAGTCAAAATCATATTAAGTATCTTTTCTGACCACAGTGGAATAAAACTAGAAATCAATAACAGGAGAACTTTGGAAGCTGTACAAATGCATGGAAAGTAAGTAACATGTTCCTGAATGACTGAGTCAATAAGGAAATTAAGAAGAAAATTTAAAAATTTCTTGAAACATATGAAGATAGAAACACAACATACCAAAATCCATGGGATATAGCAAAAGCAGTGTTAAGAGGGAAGTTTGAAGCAATAAATGCCTATATCAAAAAAGTAGAAAGATTTCCAAAAAAGCTTCTAATGATGTACCTCAAGGAACTAGAAATCTACCAAACTTTTTTTTTTTTGTCTTTTTTTGTGACCGGTAAGGGGACCGCAACCCTTGGTGTGGTGTCACCCACACCGTGCTCAGGCCAGTGAGCGCACCGGCCATCCCTATATAGGATCCGAACCTGCAGCGGGAGCGTCGCTGCGCTCCCAGCGCCGCACTCTCCCGAGTGCGCCACAGGCTCGGCCCCTACCAAACTTTTAAGGAAGGAATAGTACCAATTCTTTTCAAACTATTTTTTAAAAATTGAAATGGAGGGAATTCTTCCAAACTCATTCTACAAGGCAAATATTATCCTGATACCAAAATCAGACAACACCACAACGAAAAAAGAAAACTACAGAGCAATATACCTGATGAGTATAGATGCAAAAATCCTCAACAAAATACTACAAACCTATTCCAACAACACGTCAAAAAGCTTATACACCATAATCAGGTAGGATTTATCCCAGGGATGCAAGGATGGTTCAACAAATGCAAATCAATAAATGTAGTACATCACAGCCACAGAATGAAGGACAAAACTATATGATCATCTCAATAGACACAGAAAAAGCATTTGATAAAATTCGATATCCCTTTATGATAAAAACTATCAACAAATTAGGTACAGAAGGAACGTACCTCAACACAATGAAGGCCATATATGACAAACCCATGACTAACATCATACTGAACTAAGAACTGGAAAAAGAAAAGGATGCCCACTCTCACCACTCTTATTCAACATAATACTGGAAGTCCTAGCTGGAGCACTTAATCAAGAGAAAGAAATACAGGGCATCCAGACTGCAAAGAAGGAAGTCAAATTGTCCCTGTTTGCAGATGACATGATTTTATATATAGAAAAACCTAAATGCTCCACCAAAAAGCTCTTAGAACTGATAAACAAATTCAGTGAAGTTGCAGGATACAAAATCAACATACAAAAATCAGAGCACTTAATCAAGAGAAAGAAATACAGGGCATCCAGACTGCAAAGAAGGAAGTCAAATTGTCCCTGTTTGCAGGTGACATGATTTTATATATAGAAAAACCTAAATGCTCCACCAAAAAACTCTTAGAACTGATAAACAAATTCAGTGAAGTTGCAGGATACAAAATCAACATACAAAAATCAGTAGTGTTTCTTTTTTTTTTTTTCGGTGGCTGGCTGGCATGAGGATCCGAACGCATGACCTTGGTGTTACAAGGCTGTGCTCTAAACAACTGAGCTAACTGGCCAGCCCTAGTAGTGTTTCTATACACCAACAATGAACTGGCTGAAAAAGAAATCAAGAAAGCAATCCCATTTACAATAGCTACAATAAATAAATAAATAAACAAATAATAAATAAATAAATAAAATTCCTCAAAATAAATTTAACCAAGGAGGTGAAAGATCTATACTAGGAAAACTATAAAACACTGATGAAAGAAATTGAAGAGGACACCAAAAAACAAAGACATCTCATGTTCACGGACTGGAGGAATTAATATAGTTAAAAATGACCATACTACCCAAAGTGATCTACAGGTTCAATGCAATCCCTATCAAAATACCAATGATATTCTTCACAGAAATAGAAAAAATAATCCTAAAATTTGTATGGAACCACGTAAGGCCGTGAATAAACAAAGCAATCCTGAGCAAAAGAAACAAAGCTGGAGGTATCACACTACCTGACTTCAAAATATACTACAAAGCTATACTAATCAAAATGCCATTGTAATGATTTAAAAAAAAGAAAAAGAAAAAACAACCCAGTATGGTAATGGCAAAAAACATAGACACATAGACCAAATGGAACAGAATAGAGAATCCAGAGATAAATCCATGTATCTACAGCAAACTAATCTTTGACAAAGATGCCAAAAACATACATTGGAAAAGGATAGTCTCCTCAATAAATAGAGCTGGGAAAATTGGATATCCACAGGCAGAAAAATGAAACTAGACTCCTATCTCTCACCATACACAAAAATCAACTCAAAATGGATAAAGACTTTAACGTAAGACCCCAAACTGTAAAACTAATAGAAAAATTAGAAGAAACAATTCAGGAAATTGGTCAGGGCAAAATTTGATGAATAAGACCTCAAAACCTTTGGCAACTGTATTAGTCTGTTTCTGTTGCTTATAATAAACTACAGGAACTGGGTGATTTATAAAGAAAATGAAATTTATTGCTTACAGTTTTGGAGGCTCAGAAGTCCAAAGTCAAAGGAACACATGCTCATTCACTCTCCTTTTAAAACCTTCCAAACCATGCCCATGACCACCATTTTTAATCCATCACTATGGCATGGTCCTACAATCTAATCATCTCTTCAAGGCTCCACCTTTACCATAATAGGATTTCCCACCCTCTCAACAGTTACAGTGGGGATTAAGCCTCAATGAGGTTGTGAGGGGGCATCCAATCTACAGCAGCAACAAAAGTAAAAATAGACAAATGGAGTTATATCTAACTAAAAAGCTTTGGCACAGCAAAGGAAACAATCAACAGAGAGAAGAGATAACCTGAAGAACAGAAAACTACATAGCCGGTGAGGGATTAATATCCAAAATATACTCATATAAGGAACTAAAACAACTCAACAACAAAAACCCAAATCATTTAAATAAATAATGGGCAAATGATCTGAATGGACACTTCTCAAAAGAACACATACAAATGGCCAAGAAGTATATGAAAAAATGCTCAACATCATTAATTATCAGGGAAATGCAAATCAAAACCACACTGAGATATCACCTCTCTTTTGTTAGAAAGGCGATTATCAAAAATACAAAAGTAACAAATGCTGGTGAGTATGTGGAGAAAAGGGAACTCATATACTGTTGATAGAATTATAAATTAGTACAGTCATTATGGAAAACGGTATGGAGTTTTTCCAGAAAAACTACAAATAGAACTACCATATGATCCAGGAATCCCACTACTGGGTATATATCCAAAGGAAAGGAAATCATTATGTTGAAGGGGTACCTGGACTCCCACATTTATTGCAGCACTATTTACAATAGGCCAAGATACAGAATCAACCTTAGTGTCCATCAACTGATGATTGGATTAAAAAATGTGGTAATATACATAATGGAATACTATTCAGCCATAAAAAAGAATGAAATCCTGTTATTTGCAGCAACATGAATGAGCCTGGGGGACATTACATTAAGCCAAATAAGCCAGGCATAGTAAAATAAATACCATATCTTCTCACTCATATGTGGAAGGTGAGAAAAATTGATCTCATAGAAGTAGGGAATAGAATAGTGGTTACTAGAGGCTGGGCATGGTAGGAGGAAGGGGAGATAAGAGGAGGTTGCTCAACACATATAAATTACAGCTGGATAGGAGGAATAAGCTCCAGTGCTCTATAACACTGTCTGGTGGTTATAGTTTACAATTTACTGTTTAATTTCAAATAGCTAGAAGAGAGGAAAAGATTTTAAAAGTTCCCAACACAAAGAAATGACAAATGTTTGAGGTGATGAACATGTTAATTACCCTGATTTGATCATTACACATTGTATACATGTACTCTAATATCATGTTGCACCCCGTTTTATTTTTGTCACTAGAATTTTTATTTTATTTTACTTTTATTTTTAATTTATACATAATAGTGATACATATGAGGGTACTTCAAAAAGTTTGTGGAAAAGTAGAATTAGAAGATAAAATGAATCCTTCCATGAACTTTTTGAAGTACCCTCATATGTATCACTATTATGTATAAATTAAAAATAAAATAAAATAAAAATTCTAGTGACAAAAATAAAATGCTTAGTTCATTAAAGAAAAGAGAAAATAAAATAATTTTAATTCAAATACATCAGCAATCATATAAATCTAACAGGGCTAAACTAACCAATTAAAATACAGATTGTCAGACTGAATTTAATGAAATCCAGCAAGATACTATATGCAAGAGGAATATTTAAAAGAGTAAGAAATGGAAAGCCTGAAAATAAAATAAGGGAAAAAGATACAAGTTAAATATTAAGTAAAAAGAAAGCTGGCAAGCCTATCTTAATATCAGCAAAAAAAGACAAAAACCTTTAGAAATAGAAAGGATCGTATTTCTATTGTTATATGGTGATAAAAGATTCAATTCACCAGGACAATGTAATAACTATAATCTTATATACACTTCATAAAATAACCTCAAACTATATAAAGGAAAATTTGAAAAAATTATGGGGAAAGAAAGGAAACTCCAGGAACATCCACAGTAATACTCATGTTTCAATACCCCTTTCTCAATTGTTGATAAATCAAGCAGACAAAAAAAAAATGGCATAGAAGATTTAAATAATAATAAAGTTAATTTAATAGACGTATTTAAATCTCTCCACCTACCCATCAGAGAATACATAGTTTTTTCAAACAAACATGGAAAAATTAGAAAATTGATCATGGACTGGCCAATAAAGCAAGTCTCAAGGACTCAACATCGTAAAGACCACATTCTCTGCCATAATGCAATTGGCATAGATGTCAAAACCAAAAAATATACATTTTAAAAATCCTGTTTTTCCTAAGTTGTATCTTCTTTGCCTGTCACTCTTTGTCAGTAAGATGGTATAGGAGAGGAATGCACAGGCAGAGGATGTTTTTGGTTATGTTCTAGTTCTGTGATGCGCATACGTGCACTATGATACCATGTATATAAAATTGAGAACACAGGTCTGAGAGTTTACCGTCTATCCACCACCTATGAAGGAAATTACTCAAGGGGGTGCTACTCAACCGAAAAGGAAGATGAAACATATTGTGACAATAAGGTAGAAGAAACCTCAGCCATTGAATATGATCTGGAGAATGGAAAGGAATGAAAAAAGTCTATTTGACCTTGATATTTGTAACTTTCTTTTTTAAGAGGCACAGATTTAATGCCATAGGATTCTATTTCTTTTTCTTTGGATCCAATCATATTGCTTGATTTAATTGTAAATAATAGTTACATAATTGTAATATTGTTAGTGTTCCTTATTGGTTTTAAATTTATAGACTAAATCTATAGGCATAACACAGATCACTTAAATAATGTTATAGAACAAGTGTAAATGTTATAAACCTTGACGGTGTAAACATTTAAAAAGTATCATACAAAAGTGAGTGGATTAGAGTCAAAGGACAGGAGGAAAGAAGGCTAATTATGGTGTCCCCAATTTTCAGAGGACAATAAAAAATCGTGTAGAATTGATTTGTAAAA
This sequence comes from Galeopterus variegatus, assembly GCF_000696425.1. Classification (NCBI taxonomy): domain Eukaryota; kingdom Metazoa; phylum Chordata; class Mammalia; order Dermoptera; family Cynocephalidae; genus Galeopterus; species Galeopterus variegatus. The sequence continues at coordinate 67,711 of NW_007734145.1, read as the reverse complement.
AGCCATGGAAAACAATAAAGGTTTATGTATTCTATTTAAATTTATGAAGATGGGCACTAGAAGGCCTAAAACATTAAATATCACTACTGAATATTAGAAGGCAGCAGGTGATATAAGAGTGTTAATGCCTCGTCTTTTATGGAGGAGGGTCAGGGCATACTCTGAAGTATCAAGAAATGGAGGAGTATAACTTAAAATTATGACCATAATCATCTGAGGAATTAAATGGAAAATATTAAAAGTGATGAACTTTAGGGCCGGCCGGTGGTGCACTGGATAGTGCGCCGCTTGGGAAGCGCGGCGGCGCTCCCGCCCAAGGGTTCGGATCCCACATACAGACCAGTTCCCGCTCACTGGCTGGGCGAGGCGCGGGGGCAACACCGAGGGTTGCGATCCGTTGCCGGACACGGAAAAAGACAAAAAAAATAAAATAAAATAAAAAAATAAAAGTGATGAACTTTAGGGGGTTTACTGTAGGGAGGGAGGCAGGTAAGAGTATACAATGTATATTTCTTCTGTATACAATAGATTATAGACTGTACAGATGCGCCTTAGTTTACAAGGGGGTCACGTCCCGATAAACCCATCATAAATTGAAAATATCATAAAACAAAATACCGAAGAACACGTGTGATTTCCATGCTGCATAATCAAAATTTGTAAAAGGTTCATTCGAAGTACAAGACAGAAAAAGAAAAAATAAAGTATGAGCTAGACCGATGGATTTTAGTGTCAGAGTAAAAAAAGTTCATCGCTGCGGGTTCAGATTGTAACTAACCTTCACAGACGTGGGCTATTTTAGTGGTTAAATACTGTTTCTAAAGTCAGACCAACAGCTTTGAAATCTGGCTCTGACACTTACCAGCTGTGTAATGTTGGGTAAGTTTCTTAACCTCTCTGAAGATGAGATCGTTGATCTATAAAATGGTGATAATAATATTCTCTTCCCAGGGTGGTTGTGAACATTAAATGAGGTAACCTGTGTAAACTTACCGTTCTGCCTGGCATAGAGTAAAGCTCAATCAATGTTAGCCATGATTATTTTTACAGTTGCTATTTAGTATCCCATGCTCACCCACATACGTAATTATGTTTAATTCTTATAAAACACTAAGCTATTATTATTATTATTATTTACATTTATCATTTGTGCTAAACATACGGAGGCTTGGAGAGACCTTGTCCCTTGCTTACAACCAGAGCTTCTAAGTGGGGAAGCTAGGATTGCCATCCAGGGACGGAAAGTCTTTCTCTCGGAGTCCTCTTTGTCCCTGTCCTCACGCCCTTCCGCCCATTCACGAACAGCTGCAACACAAGGAGGATTGTGAGAAGAATAGGAAGGTCAAAAAGTACCAGAATATCAAGGAATAGGAAAGGAGAAATTCTGAATGAGGATCCGGAAAGGCTGCAAGAGGCGGTGGAGTTAGGCCTTGACAGATGTTTGCCGGCTTCAGGGAGCTGGTGCCTGAAGGGTACGGTGGGTGAAATACGGCGGGGAATGGGCTGGGGAGATTTGGCTTCCAGTCGTGGCTCTACACTAGCTAGCTGTGAGATGCTGAGAAGGTCGTGTGCTTTCCCCTGCGTGTTTCCTGAGGGACTGGTGCAGCGGGATGGGAGGGGCGCGGGGAAGGGACTGCTTCCAAGAACAGAGCGGCAGGCAGGCTGAGTGGCTTGAAGGAGCTGATGCAGCCTGTCACTCTGCAGGAGTGGTTGGGCTTCGCGGTGCCTAGGGCCGAGTTGGAGCACAACGTGTAAGTCTGTCGTGGGCCCTTCAGCCAGGCCTGGGGGAAGGAGGGGGCCATGGGGCAAGGATGCTCTTGGAAGCAGTGACCTTGATGTCCGGGAGACGGAGCACCCTGGTGCGACGCCGTCAGGGCACCGTGGAGCAGGCACCGCTGGTTCTGCGTTCTGACCGCTAGAGGGCGCTGCCTCCCAGTTGAAGCCGGAGGTGACCCCGCCCCCCTGTAGTTCACGGCCAGCCCGCAGAGCCCCGGGAGCGCGTGGGGATGGGGCTAGCCCGGGAAAACCCAAACTTTAGGCTAGTAGCAGTGGACATGAGAGCGGTGCAGGATTGGGTCCGGCGGGTCCCGGAACGCAGCCTATACTAGAGCTCAACTGGCTCCCAATAGCCGGGGGAGGTGGTGGGGGTGGGAAACCTGGGAACTTTCCGGGCCCACTACTCGCCAGGGGCAGATCTCCCCTTCTTCCTAAAACGTGGCGAGCCCCGGAGCGGATAAGGGTGAGTGTGCGGAGTAAGAGGATGGCATCCTCGCCTTTGAGTCTTCACCGGGGCTCCTGAACTGCGTTGGCCGCCGGGGCCCTACAGACTCGGGGTGGGGAGGCAGGTGGGCAAGAGGCTGCAGACGGCAGCAGACGCCCTCCTCTGCCCACCTCTTCAAGTCGAGGCACCATCACAGGCGTGCTGGAGTCTCAGGCTCTCCTGGGTTCACACCCAAGCTTCGTGTACGTAACTACAGACTCGGGGTGGGGAGGCAGGTGGGCAAGAGGCTGCAGACGGCAGCAGACGCCCTCCTCTGCCCACCTCTTCAAGTCGAGGCATCATCACAGGCGTGCTGGAGTCTCAGGCTCTCCTGGGTTCACACCCAAGCTTCGTGTACGTAACCTTGCTCAACCTCACATTCCTCTTGTGTTTAAACGTCCCTGATGGGAATGTTGTGACAGTTAAATGACGCAAAGATTTGCCCAAGGTTTTCTGGGGAGTGTGGGCTTGTGGCTGCCGAGGACAAGATTGTAAGGAAGAGGCTCCATTCTCTCTACCACCAAAGCCCAGATCTAATCTCTCAGAGGAGCTGGAAGGTCAGCTTTCAGCTCCACAGATACAGACCTCCCACAAAACTGAAAAAGATGCCCTAGACCCAGAGATGAGGTCTCATTTGCAACTGTGAAGGGGCCTTTTTGTCAATCTCCACAACCTGAACTTTCTTAAAGTGGAACCAGCCTTGCAAATAAGCAGAAGCTGGGATCAGGAGGCCCTTGGAGCATTGTTTGCTGTTCTTAGGCTCCCTGTCCTGACCCCTCTCAGAACAGCAGAGCAGGACTTCTTCACTTGAGTATAAATGCACCGTGGACTCCTTTGGTGGTCTCGTGAAGCATGTGGAGCCCTTTCTCAGAATAACATTTAATAATTAATAAAAATAAAATACATAGGATAACAAAGGAAACAAAGTATATCAAGACAGTTGTCAAAACATTAGAAGAATGTGTGAGAGAGCAGTACACGTGCTTCCTTAGATCTAGCATCGGCCTAACAGCTACCATAATTTCACAGTAGTGATGAGCATAAATGACGTTTGGAGAAACCTCTAACAACTGTAATGAGGATTGAAAATATTTGTGATTACTATTGATGGTAAATTCTATTGTGGTTTATTGCCTACATTCATAATTGAAGTAAATGCTAACTTTCAATTAGAGATTGGTGAAAATAAAGAAGTATTTCCCTCCAAATTCACAGATCTCATGAATGAATCTATTCATGGACTTCTTGGAGGTCCATGGACCCCCAGTTAAAAACTCCTGCAGACCAGGCTCTTTGTTTCACAACTAGAGAAACTGAGACAACCAGGTCTCCTGATTCTTGAGTGAAAGAAAGGTCTTCCTACTGGGGGGCATAATGCTGGAACTTGGGAAATATTATCTCTAAACCATTTGTTTCACCCTGAAATTTCCAGGTTTACTCTGCCAAAACCACGCCAGTGGCTAGAAGCCTCCCTTGTTGGTATCGCACCAGAGCAGAGCACCGGGCCCAGCTTCCTTCAGAGGTGCCTCGCAGGGCCAGCTCCAGGCTCCACGGGGCCTGGCAGCTGAAGCCAGCCCAGGCTTTGAGGGCTGCAGCAGAGAGTTGATCCAAACCTTGGTCACTTTCCTTCAGTAATTGTTTATCTCCTTTTTATGTATAAAAATGACCATTTGTCATTCATTCCCCCCACCCCCCACCCCAGGGCTCTGAACTGAAGTGGCCTGGAGGATTTAGATGGGTTTAAGGTTCTTTCAGGTAAAGCTCCTTCTGGGTGCTCACCTGGGTTTCCCTTGAACACGGTGTGGCTCTCTCCCATTTGCGGAATGTCAGATGGGGCCAGGATTCCTGAAAGCCCACGGAGGAAGAGGAGCGTGCCGGCCAGCTGGCACAGCAACCCTTCTCTTCCCCAGGCTCCTGAGGGCAGAGCATTTCTTTCCCTTCGAGAAGCAGTTTTCGCAGGGACCTCACTGGAAGCCTGTCCTCAGCTGAGCAGTTTTGTCAACCTTCCCATTCCTCCTCCCAGACCCCAGGTCGCCAACAGGTCTCTTTACCTCAGGACAGGAGGTCTTCTTTCCTGCTCGCAGGCCGGGCGCTCGCGCTGCAGGAGCTCTCAGCCCTCACGTTGCTCTTTGGTCTTGTGAAAACCTCATCTCCCCACTTCCGTCACTGCTCACACCTTTATTACTGTTACATTCGGTCTTGGAAAACCACAGAATGGGTTTTGAGCAGTCAGGGGTCTTCCTGCCTCTCTTTCCTCCACCCCCACTATGGATTTTTTTCTCCTTTCTCTCTTCCACCTCCTCCTCCATTTCTTTCTCCTTTTTCTCTTCCTTTTTTTTTCTGTATTAAAAAATAGACCACCATGCTGAGAGGGCTGAGAAAAACCACCCTTTGAAATTGTTTTGTTTGCATTGGGGACGAAGATTTTTCACTTGATAATTCATAGGATATTATTCAAAGGATAATTCATAGGATAGGATAGGACTGATAATAGAAGATATAAGGACAGATGTGCCCTTAAGTATACAGAAACGTGCCAAGTCTCTTCCTGAGAGTAGCTTTCGATTAGGAGTAGGACAGAGAACAGGGCTGCTCCAGGCTGAACGGGGAGAAGGGAAGGGAGCTGCTAAGGAGGCTGGAGGGGGCAGGGGCACAGGTGAGACCAGGAGTGGGGGCAGCCAGAATGGTCCTGTACATGGCAGCAAGAGCATGGATGACCGATCTTATCTTCCCACCCATTTCTATTCTGTTTTGTTCCTCCTTGGTCTTTAATAGCTGGGGAGATTGCAGAGATTATTCCTAAATTCTGGGTTGTGCACTTAGATTAGTCTGTTTTGTGTTGCTGTAACAGAATACTAGATTGCGTAATTTATAAGGAAAAGAAATGAGGGCCGGCCTGTGGCTCACTTGGGAGAGAGAGTGTGGTGCTGATAACACCAAGGCCACGGGTTTGGATCCCTATATAGGGATGGCGGTTGACTCACTTGGGAGAGCATGGTGCTGACAACACCAAGTCAAAGGTTAAGATCCCCTTACTGGTCATCTTTAAAAAAAAAAGAAAAGAAAAAAATTGTATTTCTTACAGTTCTGGAGACTGGAAAGTCTAAGGTAGAGGGTCTGCATCTGGTGAGGACCTTCTTGCTGTGTCATACCATGAGGGAGGCATCTCATGGAGAGAGGGCAAGAGCGTGGTGTATCATCTCAGGTCTCTCTTCTTCTTATAAAGCCACCAGTACCATCATGGAGGCCCCACTCTTATGATCTTATCTAATCCTAATTACCTCCCAAAGGCTTCACCTCCAAATACCATCAACACATGAATTTGGGGATTGTTTCCAGTACATGAAATTTGGGAGACATATTCAAACCATAGCAGATTGTAAGAGCATTGGTCCAAGAATTAGAACTTTTGGGTTCTAAGCCCTGCAAAGCCAGGCCAGGCCCTGTGCCATAGGGGACACAGCATGACAGAAAGCCTCATGGTTCTGTCATGATTGCCGACCAGTGCTGGGCTACCTGGGAGCTGAAGGAAGTGTCATAAGAAGTGGGGTTGGGGGAAATTTTTCATGACTAATTTAGAATCACTCTCACCCTTGCTATTTCTGTTATTGTAGTATTCTGTGGTCCTAAAAACAGTAAAGTGCTCTGGGGTTTGAGGGTTTTCCAGTTGGCCCTGCTGAAGCCATCATCGGATGAGACAGACATCAGAAACATCTCATTCCATCAGAGTGTTCAGCTTTCATGGCAGAATGTGTTGATCCCAGGAGCTTGTGGGATGGGAACTCATGTTGGGAAGGGGAATTTCTCGTTGCATCTACATGTCTCTTACCACTATCCTGGTCATAGCACCAGTCCACCACAGCCCACAGGACACCTGGCCCCACACACATAAGCTGCCTGGTCTCTAGTAGTCCAGTATCTTTATGTGATGCCTCCATGATAGTGGCCAAACATATGACCTCTCTCTTCTCTAAAACGGAGATTTGTCCATGCTTGTATCTGTAGGATACTGGAAGGTTGGCCATGAGGACATTCCTCATCATCCAGAGGCTGTAAAACAATCATTATTATGAACATGAAGAGAAGTTAAAGGTAAGCAGGGCTGTGGATGTGCAAGGAGGGGCTGCTTGAGCACTAGCAGACACACATGTATTCATACTGGTTATTGCAAAAACCTCAAAGTTCTGCAAAGACCTCAAGGCTTGAAACTGAATGACAGAGGGCTTCCTTCTTACCAGTCGTGCAGTGTCTGTCCATCCTACAAACAGTTGCACAGATAGTTCTCTTAAAATGCTGCTTTTGATCACTCCTCACTGAATGTTATTGTGTGCTAGGCACTGTGGGTTTGACAATGACTGAGACCAGGCCTGCTCTGAAGGAGAGCTTGCTCCGGTGAGAAAGGCCCACAACCTCTCAAATATTTATCCTAAGGTACCTGAGTCCAGTCATACAATTTAGCAATTAATGTATTGTTTTCTTTTTCTATTTTCTTTTTTTTTTTTAAAAGATGACCGGTAAGGGGATCTTAACCCTTGACTTGGTGCCCAAATATTTATCCTAAGGTACCTGAGTCCAGTCATACAATTTAGCAATTAATGTATTGTTTTCTTTTTCCATTTTCTTTTTTTTTTTTTAAAAGATGACCGGTAAGGGGATCTTAACCCTTGACTTGGTGTTGTCAGCACCACGCTCACCCAGTGAGCGAACCGGCCATCCCTATATGGGATCCGAACCCGTGGCCTTGGTGTTATCAGCACTGCACTCTCCCGAGTGAGCCACGGGCCGGCCCTAATGTATTGTTTTCAAAATACTAAGTGTTCAACATTAAAAAAAAAAAAACAAAACCAAAAAACTGGATGGCTGTTAAATCACATTTTTATCTTACTTCTGTAGAATTGTGGGGTTTCAGAAGTGGAAGGGATTGCAGCAGTCATTTATCTAGTCCCTGGCACTGTGCAGAAACCTCTAAGCCAGTGGTTCTCAAACTTGAGCATGTATCAGAATCACCAGGAAGGCTTATGAAAATACAGATAGCTGGGCCCAGCCGCAGAGTTTCTTATTCAGGAGGTCTGGGGTAGGGTCCAAGAAGTTGTATCCCTATCAAGTTCCCAGGTGCTGCTGCTGCTGTCCCACTGCTTGCAGACTGTTCTCTGTCACGCCGCTGGCTTCCTCCGCTGGGATCTCTCTAGTGGTGTGTAACTCATTACCACCCAAAGTGCCCACCCAATATTCTTTGTTGAACACCTCCAGCTATTTAAAAGTTCTTGCTCATGTCGCCTTCAGACCTGCCTCCCTTTGACTTCCAACCACTGCTTTTAATTCTGCCAAGGGCTCACACAGAACATGTCTGTGGACGGCAGTTAAGTCACGGGCACAGGAGTTAGACGCCTGGGTTTGTATCCTGACTCCACCACTGACTACACGACCTTGGGCAAGTCACCCAGATTTTCTGAATTTTCCTCATCTGAAGAATGGGGATTATAATAGCACTTATAATTGTAGGATTGATGTTTAGATTAAATGAGAAAAGTACGTAAAACAGTTAGCACAGTGCTTGGCATGCAGTAAGTACTCAATAGATGTTGGCTATTATCATTACCTAGTTTTCCTCTTCTACTCAGGAGTCTATCAGATCTCTGAAGAAAGTTAATCATTCTCCCTAATCTCTCTCCTTTCTGGGCTACACATCCCCAGTTCCTTTATTTCTTGTGCGCTGGTTTCAGTATTTCCGTTGTCCTTGTCACTCTCCTGTGAGCAGTCAGTCTGTCAAGCTCTCTTGTCAAGTGCAGGGCTCAGACCTCCCGCCTGCCTCAATTTAGTCAGAGCCTCCTCTGTTCACTGCCGAAGATCACTTTAGCTTTTGTGACTAATTTCCAGATTTCACTTGACTATATCAGACTTTCGGGTAATGAAGATGCCAGAGGCTGCATTGCACGTAGAGAGTAAACGTGGTTGTTCTGTCTCATTGCCCCCTGCAGCTCCCCAGCTGCGTCCACACAAGGCTACGCGTGTGTGAGTCTGTGGGGCGTGTGGGGGGGAGAACACCTGATTCTTGGCCCGATTCAGGGCTTACACCTGCTTTGTGACTGCTGTGGTCGGTCAGCAGCCCCAGTGGCTGTGAGGAAGCACATCGCAGGCTGACAGGGAGGAGGAATCAAAGCCTCTCCGGGGTCCAGGAGCCTGGTGGGAGACCCGCTTCTCCTGTGGAGAAGGGTGAACTAACACCCTGGTACAGCCAACAGTTTTTTGGAAGGAAATCAAGCCTTGGGGCCAGAGGGCACTTACAACAAAGCTGTGTAGGCATTTCAGACCCCTCCCCCAGCCAATGTTGCTGCTGGCCTTTTGCCCAGAGTCCTTGGTAATCTAATCTGAGGAGGGAGACAGGGCTGTTTTATTGTGGAGACGGGTGGTAGCTTCAGGGGTTTGGGTATCAGAATGACAGAGCAGGCCCAGGAAGAACATCTCTATCAGCCTCGGTCCTAATTTCCAGAGTGTAGTGAATGGCTCACCAGGAAACCTCAAGTTCTGTCTTTTTTAATAGAAGGCAGAGAAAATCTGTCTGCTCAAGTTACTGTGGTGTCCTGGAGAGTCTGCCTTGTCCTTCCCTGGTCATAGAGGACACCAGGTTCCTTTGCAGCCAGGCCTCCTGCTGAAGAGAGAGCAAGCCTGTGGGGCAGCTGGCTCAGGAGCCCAAATGCTGCCACCTGCTCTGAAACACTGATTTCTATGGGGATAACACTAGCCTGATGGCAGAAATGGCTGCAGTCACAGCTCTGTCTGTCCTGTGGTCTGGGGATCCCCCTTACCCATACCCTGCTCCTCTTCCCAACTCAGGGCCACTTTGCCTCCTGGACATCAAAATAACAGTATGTGGCCCTGCAGTTCCAGATCCCCCAAATTTTTCTGCTCATCACCTGTGACAGCTGGCCCTGAGCTGCACCAAGTGAATCCCAGTGCTGGGCACTTCTCCAAGGCTCCTGTCAAGCTCTGTCTTTGGCCAGAGGAATTGAGGACACTGGTCTGCCATGCTTTGTGACATCCACCCTTCCTCAGCCTTCCCACAGGCACCAGAAATCCCAGGCCTTCTTGATGCCTAATTCTTTGAATCAGAAATTTAACATTTTGCCCTCTATCATATTTCCAATCTGATCCTAGGGAAAGAAAAAGACAGGGTTTAGCAAAGGACACACTGCTGAGAATGGAACTGCAGGCACTCCCGCAGTTGGCAGGGGATGCAGAGGCTGCACTCTACCCTAAGGCAAATCAGATGGGAACATCTGCATCCTGACTGGGCTTCTGAGGAGAAAATGTATCTTCTTCAGTGCATATTGAAGGCAACCATCATATAGATTATGTTGCTCTCCAAGCTACAATGTCAGGGGGCACCAGAACCATTTTGATGCAGGCAATACTTTGAGGCAGGAGTGTCTTTTAAATCATGCCATACACTCGGGCTACTAAGCTACTCCTGGTTCCTGATTCTTTCTCACTGGCCCTTTATCCCTCAGTGGAATGGTCCCCAGTCTCTCTGTGAGGAGTGAGGTGAGGCTGAGGCTGTGACCTTGAGATCGCTGGCATTTTCCTTGTTGTTCTCCTGTCCCACTATCCCTCTAGACCCGTGAGAAGCTAGCTCTTTAAGACAGGACCCAAACTTCCCAAGGACCACTGATCCTTTCTGTATCTCTCAGGAACAGGCAAGGGGACACCCTTTTAATTCACACCCCAAGAGTGCCCAGACTTTGGTGCCTGCAGACACTCAGAACATGGCATGTTCTTGCTCTGTGCCTCAGTTTTTCTTCTGGTGGAAAAGGATTGTGAATTCAGACCTTGAAGGTGGGAAAAGGAAGAGAGAGGGTATGACTACTAAACTATCCTTTATAGCCAGTATACAAGTGTTAATAACTCATAGCTCTCCAGGGGTCCTTAGACCTCCCCTGTCCTGACACCTGGTTGCTGAAAAAACCAGAAAGTTCCATCAGCAATCATGTGGGGCCACAATGTGTGTTGCAGCAAAACAGAGTGGCATCACCCTCCTCCCGCCCTGCACCTTGCACCACTGTAAAACATTTATCTCAGTCCTGAATCTGGACCCTGACCTAATAAATTTCTCCAAAGGTATGTAGACTACACGAGCTGCTTCTTCAGGTGGTGGAGGAGGCAGAGTAACACAGGGAGTAGAAAAGGGAGGCTGTCATAAACATTGACTCTGGGCAGGAACAGAAAACCACTGGAGCTTAAAATGCCAGGCTCGGAGTAAGTTAATGAGCTACTAAACGGACAAGGTAATACTGGGACAATCGGATCTGAAGTTGGAATAAAAATCTGAGGATATCAGGAATGGTTTCCACTGGACAAGGCAGACTGGTATAGGAGAAAGAACACTGGCCGTACATAAAAGCAAAAGCACAGGGTTTTAGCCAAGGCTCTGCTGTGAACTTGGGCCTCTATGGGTCTTTGTTTCACAGTAAAAAAATTGAGGTGGTACAACACAACAACAACAAAAACAGCCTGATTTTAAAATGCACAAAGGACTCGAATAGACGGTTCTCCAAAGAAGATATACTATGGCCAATAAGCATATGAAAAGACGCTCAACATCATTAATCATTAGGGAAATGCAAATCAACACCACAAAACCATAAAACAAAAACAAAATACAAAACCAGAAAAGTGTTCATGAGGATATGGAGAAAGCAGAACCCTTGTGCATTGCTGGTGGGAATGTAAAATGGGGTAGTCACTGTGGAAAACAGTATGGTGGTTCCTTACAAAATTGAATATATGATCCAGCAATTCCACTTCTGGGTATGGACCCAAAAGAATTGAAAGCAGGGACTTGAACAGATATTCGTACACCTGTGTTCATAGCAGCATTATTCACAATAGCCAACAGGTGAAAGCAACCAATTCATTGACAGATGAATGGATAAATAAAATGTGGTGTACACATACAATGAAGCCTTCAAAAGGAAGGACCTTCTGACACATATTACAACATGGATGAACCTTGAGGACATTATGCTTGGTGGAATAAGCCAGTCACAAAAGAACACATACTGTATTACTCTCCATACATGAAGTACCTAGAGCAGTCAAATTCAGAGAGAAAGAAAATAGGTGGTTGCCAGGTTCTGGCGGGTGCGGGTGGAGGGTGGTGGTGGTGAGAAATGGGGAGTTATTGTTTACTGGGTATAGAGTTTCAGTTTGGAAAGATGAAAAGGTTCGGGAGACAGATGGTGGTGATGGTTGCACAACAATGTGAAAGTATTAATGCCACTGAAATGTACAAAGATGCTTAACATGGTAAATTTTATGTATATTTTACCACAATTTTAAACATTGAGGTGGAGAGATCAAAGCTTCCTGACTAGAGTGCTCAGGTGTGCCACATGTGAGTTACTGGAATGCCAAGACGCTAATCCCTTCCACTTTTGAATATACCAGGCAGGGCTGAGTACAGCTGAAACCAGCAGGTAGGTCACTTCCAGCCTTGAAGAGCTTCTTCCATTTACTCCACCCAGTATGCTACACATATATTATAATGTTTAAAATTTCTTATTTCATAACCTCATTAATAGTCAAAAATTATATATATATATAAATCCAAAGTGCATAAAACAAAATATGCATAGCTCAATAATTAATCAGAAACTCCTGCGGTCACCAGTTAGGTCAAGAACTAGAATCATGCCAACATCTCAGAAGTCAGGATAGTGTGTTACCACGTAGGCAGGCATTTCCCAAAGTTCTGCCACATATTCGGACATTATATAAATGGAATCCTTAAATGAAAACAAATGAATTACAGCTACACACCACATGGGAGAATCTCACAAACATCGTATTGAATAAAATAAACCAGATACAAAAGAAATAGAACAATTTATTGAAAAAAAAGCATTTACTTCCATTCTTTGTCATAAATCAACTATTCATATATGTACGGGTCTGTTTTGGGGTTTTGTAATTTACTCCATTGGTTCATTTGTCGATCTTGTGCCAATCCCATATTGTAGTAATTACTGTCACTCTACTGTATTGATACCCAGTAGAGCAACTCCTTCCTTATTCGTGTTTTTCAAATAGCTTGTCAATTTCCACCGAAAACCAACCAAACAAAAATAAACAAACTTTGCAGGAAATTTGATTGGAAATGCATTGATCTGTAGATCAACTTGGAGAGAACTGACACCTTTACAGTATGGAGTTTTTCAATCCATGAATATAGCATAATCTTCACTTAGGTTTTCTTAGTTGTTCTCAATGATGTTTTATAGGTTTCTACAAGTATGACGAAATAGGTATTGATCCTTCCAACCTTCGGGGAGTCGGGGTGGAGAGCATAGTAGCTGGCCCTAGGCAGGTCACTCCAGCCTTAAAAAGCTTCGTCTGTTTGTCCTAGTGAACTACACAACTATTAACAATTTTTATGTGGGAAAAATGCTGGGAAGCATTGAGAAATTTTCTAGTTTTCTGTTTCTAATCAGTTGCACAAAATGCTATGTTGTGAGCAGGCAGAATGCCACCCCTAATGCCCCCAAACATTGTAAATTCCTGAGTTGCCCACTGTTGGGCACAAGTTACCCACTTCTAGCCTGTTTATTTTCATAAGCCTGTTTGCACAATGTGTGCCCATAAATTAAGATGGCTTATTCTTGCAATAATGATAATAATAATGTTCTTATGTTCTCAGCATTTTTCCAGGTTTGGACACTCTACAAATGTCTTAAATCTCCAAGCAACCCTCTGAAGTTGTCAATATTATCCATTTTTTATAAATGAAAAAGTTGGGTCTTTGAGAGACAAAGTAACTGCTAAATGGTAGAACCATTTCTGGCAGACCAGATAATCTGAAGACCCTCCCTCTATGAAGTTTATAGAAATACTGGATAAAATATATCTAACTTTTTTCTTTCAAATATCTTGGCCTGGACCCTGGGAGAAAAAAGAATTCTTCCCTGCAAATTCCCAGGCACAGATTGCCTTTGGAGGCAAGGGGGCTGGGGTTGTAACTGACATTAATTATTTGCATGATCCAGAAGCACCAAGAAAAGTAAATAACATAAATTGGTCCCAGGTTATTAGTTCCTTTCCTCCTCATTCCAGAGGTATGGATAGGTGCTGCCTGACAAAAACAAAAGAAAATTCTCTACCCAGGCTCCTGAGGGTTCCTATAGAAAAAGCCCAGACAAACTTGAGCTCACAATAAAAAACACAAAGCTACTAATGGCAGATTTAGGATTCAATTCATATCTGTTCAATGTCAAGGCTCATGCTCATTATTCTTATCTACATGCCCTCTACGCATGCACCAGAACTTATACCACACACTCTCCTGCATAGAGTTGCCTTAATACCCACGGTATTTAGGATCACAGAATCTTAGAGTTGGAAGGAACCAAAGAAATCACCTACTGTAGTCTCCCTAACAGTGTAGGACATCTTTCTGTAACACTACTCGCAGATCAGCCTCTGCTTGAGTACCTCTAGTGAAGGATGGCACATTCTTTTGCTTGATGGTAGGAAGACAGCGTAGAGGCAAAACAACACTACCTAAGGAGACAGACAGGCTGAGGTCCAATGCTGGCTCTGCAATCCTTCTGAGGCAGGTGATCTTGAGCAGGATAATGAACTCGATCAATTTAAGCTTTCTTATCTGGGCCGGCCCGGTGGTGCACTGCTATAGTGCGCCGCTTGGGAAGCGCGGCGGCGCTCCCGCCCAAGGGTTCAGATCCCACATACAGACCGGTTCCCGCTCACTGGCTGAGCGAGGCGCAGGAGCAACGCTGAGGGTTGCGATCCCGTTGCCGGTCCCGGTCTGGTACGGGGGCAATGGGGGCGATTGCCGGTCCCGGTCTGGTACGGGGGCAACGGGGGTGACACTGAGGGTTGCGATCCGTTGCCGGACACGGAAAAAGACAAAAAGGAAAAAAAAAAAAAAGCTTTCTTATCTGTAAAATGGGTATCATCTCATAGGGTCATGATGAGGGTTAAACAGAATACTGGATATAAAGGCTTACCTAGCACATATTGGATAATGTAATTTTCCCTTCTCATTAATGTCTAGATCTATGTAATCAATTACTCTGCTTTGCATTAATCAAATCAGACCCACTTATAGGAGTGAAATTTTTTTAAATCCAAATTTTAGTGAGGGCAAATCTCATTCCGTTCAACATTCTACTGGGAAAGAAGAATTTAATTTTTTAATTGTTTAAAAAAATTGCTCATTTTTATTTAATGTTAAGCCAACACTGCCTCTGCATTTCAAGGCCTCTTTTATTTCCATTGTGAAGGCTTGTGGCTATTTGTTCCATTCGTGGCTGTAACGGAAGAGTGTGTCTGAGAAGCCTCTTGGTTGGAGGCTGAGTATAAGCTCCACTCTGAGGACTTTTTAATTTTTTTGGTCATAAACTTTTTTTATTTTTGAAGTTGCATGGACTTAGGCTCCTTTCTTTTAAAATTATTTACATGCAATATAATTCATTTGTTTTAGGTGTATGGTTTGACGAATTTTGGTAATTGTAGACAATGGTGTAGACTCCCCCATACTGAAAATATAGAACGATTCATTCGCCTTAAAAAGTTTCTTCTTTAGGCATTGATTTAAAGAGGGACATTTTCAAATCAGCTGAGGTCCAGAGTGAGAAGTCTTGAAGTCATTATGTAGGCAGATCACCTTATGGAATGAGGGACATCTATTAAATCCCAGAAAAAAGAAGGCTTCTGACGATATAACAACCTTCAAATATTTGACAAGCTGCTATGTAGAATAAAGAATAATCGGTATAGCTGCAGAGGGTAGAGGTGAGGGATATTTTGACTCAATATAAAAAAAATTTCTAAAAATAATATAATAACTATACATGAAGAAGGTAAATGAGACTCAGAGAGTTAAAAATAAATTGCTCTACATCAAACACCTGGGAAGTGGCAGCATCAGAATTTGAACTCAGGTGTTCTGATCCTAAATCAGATTTTCCCATTCTACCCTTTCACTTTGGAAGAGATATATAGGAGGCCAAGAAGGTGCAGCCTCAGGGTAGATGATGACCTGATGTGAGGAAGCTGCTCAGTTGTTTGTTATTTTAAGTCATTTACCCACTGGCTCAGGTCATGCCCTTGTCGGGGGCAAAGCCAAGGCCCAGTGAAGAGAAGTGGCCCTTCCAGTGTGGGTGGAGGAGGACTGAGGCCACCCAGTTCCTGGCCCATGGTGTGCTTTGCCTCACTGCCTGGAGCAGTTCTTGCCCTGGTTTGCAGTGTGGGCTGAGGATCCAGGTGAGAGAGAAGCCCTGTGCTAGATCTGTGTGGGTGCTGCTGATAGGGATCAGCTGCTGATCCTGGCTGGGGCTGGGGGCTGAGCACAGTGGCACAGCCCACTGCGGAGGCAACGAGTCCAGGAGCTTGCGAGAACGCCTTCCACCTACCCTGCTGGGCTTGCCTGAGAGGCTCTGAGTGTGTGAAGGGGAAGACAATTATCAGTTGGCTGGAGAATAGAAACAGCACCTTATGTGAGAAGAAGAAAAACAGACAGAGGGGAGAGAGTGTGTAAGAAGGGAGCCTGGGAAGTAAGAGCGTGGGCTCAGCAGACTGAACTCCTAGGGAGCGTGCAAGAGCTCCCAGGGCAGGGGGAGGTCGGATGGGGAAATGGAGGAGCTTTGCCCCCTTTATTGGGGCTTATGGCCCACTGGCCTTCTGCTGGGTGCAGAATGCACAGGTTACTGCTCCCCAGGAAGCCTCAGTGCTCCAGTGATGATCCTCAGCCCTGACTGTGGGATGGGGAACAGCGGAGGCTCCTAATGGGATTGGGGATTGGTTGTGTGTGACCAAGCCACATGCCTAAGGGAGAGAACCACGGAAGGCACAGGTACCTCCTCCGTGGCTGTATTTCTCCTCCCCCCTCCCCTGTCTCCCTTCCCCCTC
>NW_007734145.1:43832-50528 GCF_000696425.1 Galeopterus variegatus | reverse complement strand
TCCCCCTCTCTCCCCCTCCCCCTCTTCTCCTCTCCCCTCCTCATTCTCTGGGAGCAGCAGGCAGGAAGCCACATCCCTGCATAGTTCAGGCAGGTGGGCCAGAGTGTTGGGTCTGCTGAGGGTTTTTCAGGTTTTCCAGGTTTTCCAGCTCAGGGTCCAGACAGCTGGCAGGAAGCAGGACAGAGGTCAGTTGAACTCAGACCACACATCTCTGTTAAATACATCAGCTTTTAAATCAATCTTTGTTCAAAGTCCAGTGAGTTCCAAGACTAGCGCTCACCAGCAGAGACAGAATTCCCAAGTGAACAGAGCAGCTCCTCTGCCTTCCAGATACAGGTAAGAACTGACTCTGTGTCCGCCTGACTGGGGGCACTGGCCACCAGGGCCTAAACTAATTTCTTTTCCTTTTCCCTTTTTCTTTTTCCGATAAAGTAGCTGGCAGTGCAGGGCACAAAACAGGCCCCTGGGGGAGGAGCCAGGCACATTTGGTGGTGGTTGGTGGGGAGGGGTGCAGAGGGTGGAGGGATTGTCCACACTCAGATTTTTCCTGCTGGAGGTGCCCCTGACCCTTGCAGGTTAGGATCTGCTTCATAAAGGTAAACTGATCTCAGAAAAAGCTTTCCCAGTTGTATGGGGGCTTGACGTGCAGCCAAAGGAGTGAGACAACAGACTTCACAGGTCGCCAGGAAGATACTCCCAAGACTTTCCTGTTATGCAAGGGCTTTGGGTATTAGAGAAGACTTTCTTCTGTAAGCAGCAGGAGCCCTTAAAGGATACAACCTAATTAAACTTTACTGCTGGATAATAAAAACAGGCGCCTCTCCTCTTTACGTCACATTGTAACACTAAGAAATGAGGAAAACCAGTGGATTTCTAGGCTGGCTGAATTTTAAAACAAATTTCCCAGGCTCTACCCTTTGGAGATTCTAAGTCCCTGGATCTTGTGTGAATCTGAAAAATCTTTATTATTTTAAAGCTCTCCCAGATGATTGTGATGTGCAGGCAGGTTTGGGAATCACTAGTAGCTTATTTCCTAAGCAGAAGAGTCATGGAGCTTAAATATGACTTTCACCTAGGGGCTCACTAGCTATGAGGACTCCTAGTCTGGGCTGGATCCACAGAGGAGCGTGTTCCTTCCTTCCTGACATCCCTGCAGTGTGGCAGCAACGAGGCTTTCAGTCCTTCTCAGTCCTGTATCCAGTAGTCATTCGGGGTTGACTGCCTCAGGCCATGGTTGTTTAGACACCTGGAGTCACACGTTCTTTCCTGTAGCAAGAAACTCAGGGTCTTTGGGTTTGTGTGCTATGACTAAGTAAATTGTTCATATCTTTGACTTTTGCATGTTCTCTGCACCACAAAACATGAAGTTGTTAGTAATGATGTCTTACTTTCACAGACCACTTGCTTATGGTTACTTCTCATCTAGGGGAAAGAACATAGGACTGGAATACAAATAACCAGGGTTTTGACTCAGTTGTTAGTGACAGGCCATTAGACAAGTCACTTGGCCAATTGGAGCCTCAATTTTATCTATCAAACAAGGCTTCTCATCTTTTCCCCAAAGTTGTCCTGAAACTAAAATTATAAGTATGAAAATATTTGAGGGGATTAAAAGCACAAATGTAAGATGCTTAGATTTCAAATGTGTGTATCCAAAGGCAATGCAGGATAGTGGGAAGAAACGTCCTTGCAGTTAGTTGCGAGACCTTGTCTCAGTCTTTTAATCTAACCGAGCCTGTATTTTCTCAGTTACAAATGAGGAGTCGAGACTAGATGATTGCTAATGTCCTTTACAGCCCACCACGTATAAGGCAGATCCTGGAGCTTTGAAGGTTGGCACCTTCTCCTGTGAGTGTGACTTCAAATGTTGTATCCGCAGAAAGGACTTTCCCCGTCAGCCTCCCCCCATCCCACCACTATCTCAAGCATTCATAGCCTTTATCATCAGAAATCATCTCGTTTACTTTTTATTGTCACCTTTGCCAGATATTAAACTTCCAGAGAGAAGGGATCATGTTCTTTGTGTAACCTGCTATATTCCCAGCTCTTAGAACAGTACCTGGCACAGAACAGATGCTTAAATATTTTGGATAAATGGAAGTTAGTGTCGCAAGGAAGGAGCTGGAAGAATAGATGCAGATTGTTTTGATACAGGAGAAGGAGGCTGAAGAACTCTCAGCTTCTCGGGCTGTCTCAAGTCCAGAGCCTGATCGTGTGGGAATGGGCTTCTTTGGCCACATCTTGGTTACGTGACTCTCACATCTGTTGTGTAGGAATTTTATAAGAGTAGCAAGCCAGAGCTAGACATGTTTTCCTCGAGATCCCAGCAACTCCTTCCCTTGGTCCTTTATGAGGGACTGCCCAGATTTCTTTCATCTCTTTGCCTGGTGGGTATCATGACTAAGTGGCTAGAAGCATGGCATTGGAATTGGAAACTTACATTCTAGACCAAACTTACTTTCTAAGCCTCTATTTCCTCCTCTGTCAAATGGGCATAATAGAACTTAGTTCCTATGTTCTGAGGGTTAAATGGGAGAATGCACTCAGTGCCTAGCACATCTTAAGTGCTACTATTACAGTGCTTTTCAGACAGCTTTGTGATGTGCATGACCCCAGGGAATGAAGGAACCAAGCAGTGGCAAGGAGTTTTGGTAAACAGAAAAGATGGCCCCTACCCTTGATGGCAGCTGTGGAAGGTTTGCTCTTTTTCTGAGATGGCCACCAGCTTCTGAGGCTCCAAGCATGGTTAGAGGCACAGATACCCCATATTCACGAAGCTTGGTGGAACCATGAGGACCGATTGGGAACATGAAACTAAATGACCCAGAAAAGCCCATGGGCTTTTCACTAGCTGTACGGAGTGAATACTTGGTGGTGTGAGAATACAGAGAGGGGCTGTGGTGCCTGCTTTTAAGAGAGCTTATCTTGATGGAGACACACGACATAAACACTGAAGCTCCTCTGTAATCTACAGGACTGAGGCGAAGGTGGTTCACAGTGGAAGCTGACCTACGTCTTCTCTCAGCATATACATTCGCTTTGGTCTTTCTGAACCATTCACCACTTCATGAACATACGTGGAGCACGTTAGACTGCCCACAGCCGGGAGGCAGGGTGGATAGTGGAAGGGGCCCAGACCCAACTAGGCTTGAATCCAGGCTCTGCTTATTCAAATAGCCATGGGAAGCCAACGTAACTTTTTGTAGTCTTTTTTTTCCTTTCCTTGCAAAATGGACCACTAGGATTGAATCAGAACTTACAAAAAGTAACTAGGCTCGTACCTGGAGCATAGTAGGAGCTCAATAAATGTGTGTAGAAATAAGAACACATTTTTATTTAAATATTCCAGCACCCATACCGTTGTTTGGTAGTTATATTTTGTAACTCTTCCCACTGGACTCTGGGTTCTTCAGGAGCAGGACAATGTCTAATCTGGGTCAAGCCCTGATACCTGCCCCATAGTAGGTATTAAGTATAACTTGTCGAATATATAAATAATACTTGAAGTTTGATAGATGGAGTGATATCTTCAGACTGTGGTGGTGATGGAAAAATTTGCATATAATCTAAAATTTGAGCTGAATCTTGAAAATAGGTAGGTCTTGAATTCATTCACTCAGAAAAAATGTTTACTTAGCACCTACTATAAATAATCAGTCAGAAGTGGGAAAGGTATTCCAGGTAGAGAATGTGGCATGAGCAAAGGGCAGGCTAGGCCTGGGTGACCATGCATAGACCAGTTTGGTGCCAGCCGAGGAGCAGCGGGGGATGAGGTGGGGCTGTGTTATGCTGAGTCTCAAGGCCTGAGCAAGGAGTCTGCACTTTTGTTTCTTGAATGATGTTTTAGAGGCTGACATGGTGAAAGCGAGGTGGAGAAGTTGTCTCAAGGCAGTGGCTGGGAGGAACTGGAGGCAGGAGAACTCTTGTAGTCATCCAGACATATAAAGAGAGGGGGTAGAAATGCAAGTTCAGAGTGTCTTGTAAGGAAAGATGCCGATTTGGGGGAAACTGTTTTCAGCCGACCATCAGGATGGTGTGGCAGTTTCCAGGTACCAGTTCCATCCACAGCACAAGAGCATCCTCTTTCTAGGGGCTCTTCTGTTTCCATACAATGTTGACTCCATCTCTCTCCCAACTTGTAGAACTCTTAGATAAGCAGTGAAAGGCCTTGAACTTCATCCCAGAGTCCTGCCATATAGGACAAAGTATCGTTTATGGTGGCTGGGGGTGGAGGATGGGGTACTTAGTAGCAGCCAGTCAAACTAACTTTGAGATAAGCAGATTCCATTCTTATTATAAGTGAGAAATAAAAATTACTCACTGGGCCTGCGATCGCTCTTCTCCAGATCTCCAGATAATTCTCAATGTAATGCATTTCATTAATTTTCCACATTTGAAATCTATCCCTGGCTAAGTCCAAGCAATAACTATCTCAATGGGGAAATACAGTTAGTTAGCAAACACACATTTTATGGCCCTGCCTATCCTTCTGTTTTTGATGTTAATTACTTAAAGTAAATATACTTGAGTGCTTGAATTTTCACAGGTCTTTCTTTTCAAAGGAGGAATCTAGGTGGCCTTAAATATATTATCTGCCTCACAAATATAGGATCTGCTCTAGGTAAAATATTTTTGAAGAAGGATGAAATTGAATTGCCCTTATCTCTTCCTTGCTAGAGACATCTGCCAGTACCAGCTGAGGTACCATAGGATTTCTTTTACACTGTTAGAAGCAGCAGCATGTGCTGAGGCTCTGTGGCAAGCTCTGAAAGAAGACCGACATGGCTGGTGTAGGGCATGAAGCCCTTGTGTCAGGGCTGATGACTGCAGGGAATTTTCAGCCTGTCTACAGTTGCTGACTTAACATTGCACAGTGGAGACAGTCTCTACCAACTGTATTTTTCTAACAAAAATCTAGTGATTTTTTTTCTTTCTCATCACACAGATGCATGCAAATGCTGGAGGAACAGCATTCCTCAAAAGAGCATGCTGTGCAGATATGCCTGGTCAAGTTTCCTGGGAATGTTGCTCTCTTCTTGCTGAAGTTCAAAGCGTTTTATAGACAGTATGGAGTTCAGGAGAAAGTGAATAATGTCTAGATTGAATGTTACCAGAGAGACCTGCCCTCTCTTTCCCTTATGCCTCAGTGAAACAGAAATAATTTACTCCGTGGTTACATTCTAATTTATACCATGAAATACCCTTCCACAGTCACAGTAACCAGGATTAAACATTATTTACTAGCTATCTAGCTAAGGTTTTACAGTTTAGTTTTTCTACGGCTTGGTGTTGGTTACACTGAGTGCCTTGTGGAGACAGGCTCTGTTTTCTTTGTAGTCCGTTACTGCATAATTGATTCTTAATTACTAGTAAATAAGGTGATGGTGTGTCCAGGGTACTCATGACTAATAGTTGTAGATTACTGTATTTATGGAATAATCCTACTACGTCCTGGACCTTGGGAGATAGGCAAAGACAACAGTCAGTACCTGGGCTCTTTCTTGATGACAGTCATTGCCCCTGGCCGTCACTGACAGGCCCCTCCAAGCAGAATGCTGTTTATCCCATGTCCTTTCTCTAATCTTTTGGAAATTCAGTGATGCTGACTGGTGAGCAAGCCCCTTCCCGGTTACTCCCTGGCTGCTACGGTCCACACCCAGGCCAGCTATCCATACAGAGGTGACACTCCACTCACTCCGTCTTCTCCACCCTTGTCTGTTCCTTGGGTCCTTTGTGCTCACTTCTGTGAGAGCTCATCTGCTCCCGGTGGTGGCACTGTCTGGCCAGCTCAGTTCTGAAGTTCTCTTAAAGAGCCTAGGACTCTCCTATTTCTTTAGCACACAGCATTTGGTGCTAGTTTGCAATTCCCTAGCTCTTGGACTTACTCGATACTTCTGGGTCCGGAGAAATCTGAGTTCTTTATTTGAGCTTTGTTTCACGGGGAACACAATCTTCAGCCCTGACTTTTCAGCAGCTAAAATTAGCTTAACAGAGGGGATCTGGAGTGAGTAGATAGAGAATCCCTGGCCTGCTAGTTAAGGTGCCTGCCCATCTGTAGTCCATAATCTCTTATCTCCTTGAAAAAGAAAATCAGGGGGTGGCTGGTTAGTTCAGTTGGTGAAAATACGGTGCTGATAAAACCAAGATCCAAGGTTCTATCTCTGTACTGGCCAGCCGCCAAACGTAAAAATCAGGAACACTGCTCAAACGTTCTTACAGAAAACGGGATTGCCATTGCATCAGGGCTCCCGCTGGAGGACAGGGGAGATGACTCGCAGGGACTGGGCTTCTGTGCTCCAGATGCCGTGCTCAGATGCTTTACCTGTTCTGTCTTAAGTCATCTTCACTATGTACATGGGCTTCCTGTTCTAGGTGTATTTCCATCTTCGCCTCAAAATTAAGGAACTCACCCATGTTCTCACAATGATCAAGTAGTGAAACCAGGATTTAAAACTAGGTTTAGGGGGCCGGCCCGGTGGTGCACTGCTATAGTGCGCCGCTTGGGAAGCGTGGCGTCGCCCCCGCCGAGGGTTCGGATCCCACATACAGACCGGTTCCCGCTCACTGGCTGAGCAAGGCGCGGGAGCAACACTGAGGGCTGCGATCCCGTTGCCGGTCCCGGTCCGGTGTGGGGATGACACTGAGGGTTGCGATCCGTTGCCGGACACGGAAAAAGACAAAAAAAAAAACAAAAAA
>NW_007734145.1:42577-42971 GCF_000696425.1 Galeopterus variegatus | reverse complement strand
TCAACCCTTAACTCTTGAAACTGCTTCTTCAGTCCCTTCCTCTTCCCTTTCCCCTCTCATCCTGCTGAACAAGTCCCTGAAACATTTCATCTTCCCAACACTGTCCTTCTGGCTTCTCTTACCTGCCAAATTCACATTGGCCCCACAGTCTAACGTTCCAGCTTTGTGCTCGCTGCAGATCTACAACTCCTCGCTTCCCGCTCTTCTGTTTTTTAAACATGTTAAACCCAAACTTAGGGCAAAAGTTACCCCTTTCTCCTTCTAGGGTTTTTTGTTTGTTTGTTTTGTTTTTTAAGACTAGTCAAGTGCAGTAGTGAGAAGGGGGAAAGTAGTAGAACAAGGAGTTCGATCTGTAACTGACCATGAACAATCAATTGAGATAAGTCACTACCTT